>NW_025804854.1:0-24049 GCF_021234035.1 Daphnia pulicaria | reverse complement strand
GTCAAAGGGTCAAAGTTCAAAAATCCGAAAAAATGATGAGAAAAGACGTTTCAGGAGGTCAAAATTCAAAAAATCCGAAAACAATGTTGCGAAAAGACGTTTCAGGAGGTCAAAGGTCAAAATTCAAAAAAATCCTAAAAAAAAGATGAGAAAAGACGTTTTAGGAGCTGGAGAGGTAAAATTTCAAAAAATCTGAAAAATGATGAGAAAAGACGTTTCAGGAGGTCAAAGGTCAAAAATCTGAAAAAAATGATGCGAAAAGACGTTTCAGGAGGTCAAAATTCAAAATATCCGAAAAAGTGATGAGAAAAGACGTTTCAGTAGGTCAAATGTCAAAATTCAAAAAATCCGAAAAAATGATGAGAAAAGACTTTCAGGAGGTGGAGAGGTCAAAGTTCAAAAAAATCCGAAAAATAATGAGAAAAGACGTTTCAGGAGTCAAAGTTCAAAAAATCCGAAAAGTGATGAGAAATGACGTTTCAGGAGGTCAAAATTAAAAAAATCCGAAAAAGTGATGAGAAAAGACGTTTCAGGAGGTCAAAGTTCAAAAATCTGAAAAAAATGATGCGAAAAAAACGTTTCAGGAGGTCAAAGGTCAAAGTTCAAAAAATCCTAAAAAAAAGATGAGAAAAGACGTTTTAGGAGCTGGAGAGGTAAAATTTCAAAAAATCTGAAAAATGATGAGAAAAGACGTTTCAGGAGGTCAAATGTCAAAATTCAAAAAAATCCGAAAAAATGATGAGAAAAGACTTTCAGGAGGTGGAGAGGTCAAAGTTCAAAAAAAACCGAAAAAATGATGAGAAAAGACGTTTCAGGAGGTGGAAAGGGTTCAAGTTCATAAAATCCGAAAAAATGAAAAAGGACGTTTCAGGAGGTGGAAAGGTTCAAATTCATAAAATCCGAAAAAATGAAAAAAGATGTTTCAGGAGGTGGAAAGGGTTCAAGTTCGTAAAATCCGAAAAAATGATGAGAAATGACGTTTCAGGAGGTCAAAGGTCAAAGTTCAAAAATCCGAAAAAATGATGAGAAAAGACGTTTCAGGAGGTCAAAATTCAAAAAATCCGAAAACAATGTTGCGAAAAGACGTTTCAGGAGGTCAAAGGTCAAAATTCAAAAAATCCTAAAAAAAAGATGAGAAAAGACGTTTTAGGAGCTGGAGAGGTAAAATTTCACAAAAATCTGAAAAATGATGAGAAAAGACGTTTCAGGAGGTCAAAGGTCAAAAATCTGAAAAAATGATGCGAAAAGACCGTTTCAGGAGGTCAAAATTCAAAATATCCGAAAAAGTGATGAGAAAAGACGTTCTCAGTAGGTCAAATGTCAAAATTCAAAAAATCCGAAAAAATGATGAGAAAAGACTTTCAGGAGGTGGAGAGGTCAAAGTTCAAAAAATCCGAAAAATAATGAGAAAAGACGTTTCAGGAGGTCAAAGTTCAAAAAATCCGAAAAGTGATGAGAAATGACGTTTCAGGAGGTCAAAATTAAAAAAATCCGAAAAAGTGATGAGAAAAGACGTTTCAGGAGGTCAAAGTTCAAAAATCTGAAAAAAATGATGCGAAAAAAAACGTTTCAGGGAGGTCAAAGGTCAAAGTTCAAAAAAATCCTAAAAAAAAGATGAGAAAAGACGTTTTAGGAGCTGGAGAGGTAAAATTTCAAAAAATCTGAAAAATGATGAGAAAAGACGTTTCAGGAGGTCAAATGTCAAAATTCAAAAAATCCGAAAAAATGATGAGAAAAGACTTTCAGGAGGTGGAGAGGTCAAAGTTCAAAAAAACCGAAAAAATGATGAGAAAAGACGTTTCAGGAGGTGGAAAGGGTTCAAGTTCATAAAATCCGAAAAAATGAAAAAGACGTTTCAGGAGGTGGAAAGGTTCAAATTCATAAAATCCGAAAAAATGAAAAAAGATGTTTCAGGAGGTGGAAAGGGTTCAAGTTCGTAAAATCCGAAAAAATGATGAGAAATGACGTTTCAGGAGGTCAAAGGTCAAAGTTCAAAAATCCGAAAAAATGATGAGAAAAGACGTTTCAGGAGGTCAAAAATTCAAAAAATCCGAAAACAATGTTGCGAAAAGACGTTTCAGGAGGTCAAAGGTCAAAATTCAAAAAATCCTAAAAAAAAGATGAGAAAAGACGTTTTAGGAGCTGGAGAGGTAAAATTTCAAAAAATCTGAAAAATGATGAGAAAAGACGTTTCAGGAGGTCAAAGGTCAAAAATCTGAAAAAATGATGCGAAAAGACGTTTCAGGAGGTCAAAATTCAAAATATCCGAAAAAGTGATGAGAAAAGACGTTTCAGGAGGTCAAATGTCAAAATTCAAAAAATCCGAAAAAATGATGAGAAAAGACTTTCAGGAGGTGGAGAGGTCAAAGTTCAAAAAAACCGAAAAAATGATGAGAAAAGACGTTTCAGGAGGTGGAAAGGGTTCAAGTTCATAAAATCCGAAAAAATGAAAAAGACGTTTCAGGAGGTGGAAAGGTTCAAATTCATAAAATCCGAAAAAATGAAAAAAGATGTTTCAGGAGGTGGAAAGGGTTCAAGTTCGTAAAATCCGAAAAAATGATGAGAAATGACGTTTCAGGAGGTCAAAGGTCAAAGTTCAAAAATCCGAAAAAATGATGAGAAAAGACGTTTCAGGAGGTCAAAATTCAAAAAATCCGAAAACAATGTTGCGAAAAGACGTTTCAGGAGGTCAAAGGTCAAAATTCAAAAAATCCTAAAAAAAAGATGAGAAAAGACGTTTTAGGAGCTGGAGAGGTAAAATTTCAAAAAATCTGAAAAATGATGAGAAAAGACGTTTCATGGAGGTCAAAGGTCAAAAATCTGAAAAAATGATGCGAAAAGACGTTTCAGGAGGTCAAAATTCAAAATATCCGAAAAAGTGATGAGAAAAGACGTTTCAGTAGGTCAAATGTCAAAAATCTGAAAAAATGATGCGAAAAGACGTTTCAGGAGGTCAAAATTCAAAATATCCGAAAAAATGATGAGAAAAGACTTTCAGGAGGTGGAGAGGTCAAAGTTCAAAAAATCCGAAAAATAATGAGAAAAGACGTTTCAGGAGGTCAAAATTAAAAAAATCCGAAAAAGTGATGAGAAAAGACGTTTCAGGAGGTCAAAGTTCAGAAATCTGAAAAAAAATGATGCGAAAAGACGTTTCAGGAGGTCAAAATTCAAAAATCCAAAAAAGTGATGAAAAAAAGACGTTTCAGGAGGTCAAATGTCAAAATTCAAAAAATCCGAAAAAATGATGAGAAAAGACTTTCAGGAGGTGGAGAGGTCAAAGTTCAAAAAATCCGAAAAAATGATGAGAAAAGACCTTTCGGGAGGTGGAGAAGCCCAAGTTCAAAAAATCCGAAAAAAAAAATGAGGAAAAGACGTTTCAGGAGGTGGAGAGGTTCAAGTTCATAAAATCCGAAAAAATGATGAGAAAAGACGTTTTAGGAGCTGGAGAGGTAAAAATTTCAAAAAATCCGAAAAAAATGATGAGAAAAGACGTTTCAGGAGGTCAAAGGTCAAAGTTCAAAAAATCCGAAAAAATGATGAGAAATGACGTTTCAGGAGGTGGAGTTGAAAAAATCCGAAAAGTGATGAGAAAAGACGTTTCAGGAGGTCAAAATTAAAAAAATCCGAAAAAGTGATGAGAAAAGACGTTTCAGGAGGTCAAAGTTCAAAAATCTGAAAAAAATGATGCGAAAAGACGTTTCAGGAGGTCAAAGGTCAAAGTTCAAAAATCTGAAAAAATGAAAAAAAGACGTTTCAGGAGGTGGAAAGGTCAAAATTCATAAAATCCGAAAAAGTGAAAAAAGACGTTTCAGGAGGTGGAGAGGTTCAAGTTCATAAAATCCGAAAAAATGATGAGAAAACACGTTTCAGGAGGTCAAAGGTCCAAGTTCAAAAAATCCGAAAAAATGATGAGAAAAGACGTTTCAGGAGGTCAAAGTTCAAAAAATCCGAAAAGTGATGAGAAAAGACGTTTCAGGAGGTCAAAATTAAAAAAATCCGAAAAAGTGATGAGAAAAGACGTTTCAGGAGGTCAAAGTTCAAAAATCTGAAAAAAATTATGCGAAAAGACGTTTCAGGAGGTCAAAATTCAAAAAATCCAAAAAAGTGATGAAAAAAAGACGTTTCAGGAGGTCAAATGTCAAAATTCAAAAAATCCGAAAAAATGATGAGAAAAGACTTTCAGGAGGTGGAGAGGTCAAAGTTCAAAAAATCCGAAAAAATGATGAGAAAAGACCTTTCGGGGAGGTGGAGAAGCCCAAGTTCAAAAAATCCGAAAAAAAAATGAGAAAAGACGTTTCAGGAGGTGGAGAGGTTCAAGTTCATAAAAATCCGAAAAAATGATGAGAAAAGACGTTTTAGAAGCTGGAGAGGTAAAAATTTCAAAAAATCCGAAAAAAATGATGAGAAAAGACGTTTCAGGAGGTCAAAGGTCAAAGTTAAAAAAATCCGAAAAAATGATGAGAAATGACGTTTCAGGAGGTGGAGTTGAAAAAATCCGAAAAGTGATGAGAAAAGACGTTTCAGGAGGTCAAAATTAAAAAAATCCGAAAAAGTGATGAGAAAAGACGTTTCAGGAGGTCAAAGTTCAAAAATCTGAAAAAAAATGATGCGAAAAGGACGTTTCAGGAGGTCAAAGGTCAAAGTTCAAAAAATCTGAAAAAAATGAAAAAAGACGTTTCAGGAGGTGGAAAGGTCAAAATTCATAAAATCCGAAAAAGTGAAAAAAGACGTTTCAGGAGGTGGAGAGGTTCAAGTTCATAAAATCCGAAAAAATGATGAGAAAACACGTTTCAGGAGGTCAAAGGTCCAAGTTCAAAAAATCCGAAAAAATGATGAGAAAAGACGTTTCAGGAGGTCAAAGTTCAAAAAATCCGAAAAGTGATGAGAAAAGACGTTTCAGGAGGTCAAATTAAAAAAAATCCGAAAAAGTGATGAGAAAAGACGTTTCAGGAGGTCAAAGTTCAAAAATCTGAAAAAAATTATGCGAAAAGACGTTTCAGGAGGTCAAAATTCAAAAAATCCAAAAAAGTGATGAAAAAAAGACGTTTCAGGAGGTCAAATGTCAAAATTCAAAAAATCCGAAAAAAATGATGAGAAAAGACTTTCAGGAGGTGGAGAGGTCAAAGTTCAAAAAAATCCGAAAAAATGATGAGAAAAGACCTTTCGGGAGGTGGAGAAGCCCAAGTTCAAAAAATCCGAAAAAAAAAATGAGAAAAGACGTTTCAGGAGGTGGAGAGGTTCAAGTTCATAAAATCCGAAAAAATGATGAGAAAAGACGTTTTAGAAGCTGGAGAGGTAAAAATTTCAAAAAATCCGAAAAAATGATGAGAAAAGACGTTTCAGGAGGTCAAAGGTCAAAGTTAAAAAAAATCCGAAAAAATGATGAGAAATGACGTTTCAGGAGGTGGAGTTGAAAAAATCCGAAAAGTGATGAGAAAAGACGTTTCAGGAGGTCAAAATTAAAAAAATCCGAAAAAGTGATGAGAAAAGACGTTTCAGGAGGTCAAAGTTCAACAATCTGAAAAAAATGATGCGAAAAGACGTTTCAGGAGGTCAAAGGTCAAAGTTCAAAAATCTGAAAAAATGAAAAAAGGACGTTTCAGGAGGTGGAAAGGTCAAAATTCATAAAATCCGAAAAAGTGAAAAAAGGACGTTTCAGGAGGTGGAGAGGTTCAAGTTCATAAAATCCGAAAAAATGATGATGAGAAAACACGTTTCAGGAGGTCAAAGGTCCAAGTTCAAAAAAATCCGAAAAAATGATGAGAAAAGACGTTTCAGGAGGTCAAAGTTCAAAAAATCCGAAAAGTGATGAGAAAAGACGTTTCAGGAGGTCAAAATTAAAAAAATCCGAAAAAGTGATGAGAAAAGACGTTTCAGGAGGTCAAAGTTCAAAAATCTGAAAAAAATGATGCGAAAAGGACGTTTCAGGAGGTCAAAATTCAAAAAATCCAAAAAAGTGATGAAAAAAGACGTTTCAGGAGGTCAAAGGTCAAAGTTCAAAAAATCCGAAAAAATGATGAGAAATGACGTTTCAGGAGGTGGAGTTGAAAAAATCCGAAAAAATGATGAGAAAAGACGTTTTAGGGAGCTGGAGAGGTAAAAATTTCAAAAAATCCGAAAAAATGATGAGAAAAGACGTTTCAGGAGGTCAAAGGTCAAAGTTCAAAAAATCCGAAAAAAATGATGAGAAATGACGTTTCAGGAGGTGGAGTTAAAAAAAATCCGAAAAAAATGATGAGAAAAGACGTTTCAGGAGGTCAAAATTAAAAAAAAATCCGAAAAAGTGATGAGAAAAGACGTTTCAGGAGGTCAAAGTTCAAAAAATCTGAAAAAAATGATGCGAAAAGACGTTTCAGGAGGTCAAAGGTCAAAGTTCAAAAATCTGAAAAAATGAAAAAAGACGTTTCAGGAGGTGGAAAGGTCAAAATTCATAAAATCCGAAAAAGTGAAAAAAGACGTTTCAGGAGCTGGAGAGGTTTCAAGTTCATAAAATCCGAAAAAATGATGAGAAAACACGTTTCAGGAGGTCAAAGGTCCAAGTTCAAAAAATCCGAAAAAATGATGAGAAAAGACGTTTCAGGAGGTCAAAGTTCAAAAATCCGAAAAGTGATGAGAAAAGACGTTTCAGGAGGTCAAAATTAAAAAAATCCGAAAAAGTGATGAGAAAAGACGTTTCAGGAGGTCACAGTTCAAAAATCTGAAAAAAATTATGCGAAAAGACGTTTCAGGAGGTCAAAATTCAAAAAATCCCAAAAAAGTGATGAAAAAAGACGTTTCAGGAGGTCAAAGGTCCAAGTTCAAAAAATCCGAAAAAATGATGAGAAAAGACGTTTCAGGAGGTCAAAGTTCAAAAAATCCGAAAAGTGATGAGAAAAGACGTTTCAGGAGGTCAAAATTAAAAAAATCCGAAAAAGTGATGAGAAAAGACGTTTCAGGAGGTCAAAGTTCAAAAATCTGAAAAAAATGATGCGAAAAGACGTTTCAGGAGGTCAAAATTCAAAAAATCCAAAAAAGTGATGAAAAAAGACGTTTCAGGAGGTCAAAGGTCAAAGTTCAAAAAATCCGAAAAAATGATGAGAAATGACGTTTCAGGAGGTGGAGTTGAAAAAATCCGAAAAAATGATGAGAAAAGACGTTTTTAGGAGCTGGAGAGGTAAAAATTTCAAAAAATCCGAAAAAATGATGAGAAAAGACGTTTCAGGAGGTCAAAGGTCAAAGTTCAAAAAATCCGAAAAAATGATGAGAAATGACGTTTCAGGAGGTGGAGTTAAAAAAATCCGAAAAAATGATGAGAAAAGACATTTTAGGAGCCTGGAGAGGTAAAATTTCAAAAAACTACGAAAAAATGATGAGAAAAGACGTTTCAGGAGGTCAGAGTTCAAAAATCTGAAAAAAAAATGATGCGAAAAGACGTTTCAGGAGGTCAAAATTCAAAAAATCCAAAAAAATGATGAGAAAAGACTTTCAGGAGGTGGAGAGGTCAAAGTTCAAAAAATCCGAAAAAATGATGAGAAAAGACCTTTCGGGAGGTGGAGAAGCCCAAGTTCAAAAAATCCGAAAAAAAAAATGAGAAAAGACGTTTCAGGAGGTGCAAAGGTTCAAGTTCATAAAATCCGAAAAAATGATGAGAAAAGACGTTTCAAAAGGTCAAAATACAAAAAATCCGAAAAAGTGATGAGAAAAGACGTTTCAGGAGGTCAAAGTTCAAAAATCTGAAAAAAAATGATGCGAAAAGGACGTTTCAGGAGGTCAAAATTCAAAAAATTCGAAAAAGTGATGAAAAAAGACGTTTCAGGAGGTCAAATGTCAAAATTCAAAAAATCCGAAAAAATGATGAGAAAAGACTTTCAGGAGGTGGAGAGGTCAAAGTTCATAAAATCCGAAAAAATGATGAGAAAAGACGTTTTAGAGCTGGAGAGGTAAAAATTTCAAAAAATCCGAAAAAATGATGAGAAAAGACGTTTCAGGAGGTCAAAGGTCAAAGTTCAAAAAAATCCGAAAAAATGATGAGAAATGACGTTTCAGGAGGTGGAGTTGAAAAAATCCGAAAAAATGATGAGAAAAGACATTTTAGGAGCTGGAGAGGTAAAATTTCAAAAAATACGAAAAAATGATGAGAAAAGACGTTTCAGGAGGTCAGAAATCAAAGTTAAAAAAAATCCAAAAAAAAAGATGAGAAAAGACGTTTTAGGAGCTGGAGAGGTAAAATTTCAAAAAAATCCGAAAAATGATGAGAAAAGACGTTTCAGGAGGTCAAAGGTCAAAGTTCAAAAAATCCGAAAAAATGATGAGAAAAGACGTTTCAGGAGGTCAAAGGTCAAAATTCAAAAAATCCTAAAAAAAAGATGAGAAAAGACGTTTTAGGAGCTGGAGAGGTAAAATTTCAAAAAATCCGAAAAATGATGAGAAAAGACGTTTCAGGAGGTCAAAGGTCAAAGTTCATAAAATCCGAAAAAATGAAAAAAGACGTTTCAGGAGGTGGAGAGGTTCAAGTTCATAAAATCCGAAAAAATGATGAGAAAAGACGTTTCAGGAGGTCAAAGGTCAAAGTTCAAAAAATCCTAAAAAAAAGATGAGAAAGGACATTTTAGGAGCTGGAGAGGTAAAATTTCAAAAAATCCGAAAAATGATGAGAAAAGACGTTTCAGGAGGTCAAAGGTCAAAGTTCAAAAAATCCGAAAAAATGATGAGAAAAGACCTTTCGGGAGGTGGAGAAGCCCAAGTTCAAAAAATCCGAAAAAAAAATGAGAAAAGACGTTTCAGGAGGTGCAAAGGTTCAAGTTCATAAAATCCGAAAAAATATGATGAGAAAAGACGTTTCAAAAGGTCAAAATACAAAAAATCCGAAAAGTGATGAGAAAAGACGTTTCAGGAGGTCAAAGTTCAAAAATCTGAAAAAAAATGATGCGAAAAGACGTTTCAGGAGGTCAAAATTCAAAAAATTCGAAAAAGTGATGAAAAAAAGGACGTTTCAGGAGGTCAAATGTCAAAATTCAAAAAATCCGAAAAAATGATGAGAAAAGACTTTCAGGAGGTGGAGAGGTCAAAGTTCATAAAATCCGAAAAAATGATGAGAAAAGACGTTTTAGAGCTGGAGAGGTAAAAATTTCAAAAAATCCGAAAAAATGATGAGAAAAGCCGTTTCAGGAGGTCAAAGGTCAAAGTTCAAAAAATCCGAAAAAATAATGAGAAATGACGTTTCAGGAGGTGGAGTTGAAAAAATCCGAAAAAATGATGAGAAAAGACGTTTTAGAGCTGGAGAGGTAAAAATTTCAAAAAATCCGAAAAATGATGAGAAAGACGTTTCAGGAGGTCAAAGGTCAAAGTTCATAAAATCCGAAAAAATGAAAAAAGACGTTTCAGGAGGTGGAGAGGTTCAAGTTCATAAAATCCGAAAAAATGATGAGAAAAGACGTTTCAGGAGGTCAAAGGTCAAAGTTCAAAAAATCCTAAAAAAAAGATGAGAAAGGACATTTTAGGAGCTGGAGAGGTAAAATTTCAAAAAATCCGAAAAATGATGAGAAAAGACGTTTCAGGAGGTCAAAGGTCAAAGTTCAAAAAATCCGAAAAAATGATGAGAAAAGACCTTTCGGGAGGTGGAGAAGCCCAAGTTCAAAAAATCCGAAAAAAAAATGAGAAAAGGACGTTTCAGGAGGTGCAAAGGTTCAAGTTCATAAAATCCGAAAAAATGATGAGAAAAGACGTTTCAAAAGGTCAAAATACAAAAAATCCGAAAAAGTGATGAGAAAAGACGTTTCAGGAGGTCAAAGTTCAAAAATCTGAAAAAAATGATGCGAAAAGACGTTTCAGGAGGTCAAAATTCAAAAAAATTCGAAAAAGTGATGAAAAAAGACGTTTCAGGAGGTCAAATGTCAAAATTCAAAAAATCCGAAAAAATGATGAGAAAAGACGTTTCAGGAGGTGGAGAGGTCAAAGTTCATAAAATCCGAAAAAATGATGAGAAAAGACGTTTTAGAGCTGGAGAGGTAAAAATTTCAAAAAATCCGAAAAATGATGAGAAAAGACGTTTCAGGAGGTCAAAGGTCAAAGTTCAAAAAATCCGAAAAAATGATGAGAAATGACGTTTCAGGAGGTGGAGTTGAAAAAATCCGAAAAAATGATGAGAAAAGACATTTTAGGAGCTGGAGAGGTAAAAATTTCAAAAATACGAAAAAATGATGAGAAAAGACGTTTCAGGAGGTCAGAAATCAAAGTTAAAAAAAATCCAAAAAAAAAGATGAGAAAAGACGTTTTAGGAGCTGGAGAGGTAAAATTTCAAAAAATCCGAAAAATGATGAGAAAAGACGTTTCAGGTCAAAGGTCAAAGTTCAAAAAAATCCGAAAAAATGATGAGAAAAGACGTTTCAGGAGGTCAAAGGTCAAAATTCAAAAAATCCTAAAAAAAAGATGAGAAAAGACGTTTTAGGAGCTGGAGAGGTAAAATTTCAAAAAATCCGAAAAATGATGAGAAAAGACGTTTCAGGAGGTCAAAGGTCAAAGTTCATAAAATCCGAAAAAATGAAAAAAGGACGTTTCAGGAGGTGGAGAGGTTCAAGTTCATAAAATCCGAAAAAATGATGAGAAAAGACGTTTCAGGAGGTCAAAGGTCAAAGTTCAAAAAATCCTAAAAAAAAGATGAGAAAGGACATTTTAGGAGCTGGAGAGGTAAAATTTCAAAAAATCCGAAAAATGATGAGAAAAGACGTTTCAGGAGGTCAAAGGTCAAAGTTCAAAAAATCCGAAAAAATGATGAGAAAAGACCTTTCGGGAGGTGGAGAAGCCCAAGTTCAAAAAATCCGAAAAAAAAATGAGAAAAGACGTTTCAGGAGGTGCAAAGGTTCAAGTTCATAAAATCCGAAAAAAATGATGAGAAAAGACGTTTCAAAAGGTCAAAATACAAAAAAATCCGAAAAAGTGATGAGAAAAGACGTTTCAGGAGGTCAAAGTTCAAAAATCTGAAAAAAATGATGCGAAAAGACGTTTCAGGAGGTCAAAATTCAAAAAATTCGAAAAAGTGATGAAAAACGACGTTTCAGGAGGTCAAATGTCAAAATTCAAAAAATCCGAAAAAATGATGAGAAAAGACTTTCAGGAGGTGGAGAGGTCAAGTTCATAAAATCCGAAAAAATGATGAGAAAAGACGTTTTAGAGCTGGAGAGGTAAAAATTTCAAAAAATCCGAAAAAATGATGAGAAAAAGCCGTTTCAGGAGGTCAAAGGTCAAAGTTCAAAAAATCCGAAAAAATAATGAGAAATGACGTTTCAGGAGGTGGAGTTGAAAAAATCCGAAAAAATGATGAGAAAAGACGTTTTAGAGCTGGAGAGGTAAAAATTTCAAAAAAATCCGAAAAATGATGAGAAAAGACGTTTCAGGAGGTCAAAGGTCAAAGTTCATAAAATCCGAAAAAATGAAAAAAGACGTTTCAGGAGGTGGAGAGGTTCAAGTTCATAAAATCCGAAAAAATGATGAGAAAAGACGTTTCAGGAGGTCAAAGGTCAAAGTTCAAAAAATCCGAAAAAATGATGAGAAAAGACCTTTCGGGAGGTGGAGAAGCCCAAGTTCAAAAAATCCGAAAAAAAAATGAGAAAAGACGTTTCAGGAGGTGCAAAGGTTCAAGTTCATAAAATCCGAAAAAATGATGAGAAAAGACGTTTCAAAAGGTCAAAATACAAAAAATCCGAAAAAGTGATGAGAAAAGACGTTTCAGGAGGTCAAAGTTCAAAAATCTGAAAAAAATGATGCGAAAAGACGTTTCAGGAGGTCAAAATTCAAAAAATTCGAAAAAGTGATGAAAAAAGACGTTTCAGGAGGTCAAATGTCAAAATTCAAAAAATCCGAAAAAATGATGAGAAAAGACTTTCAGGAGGTGGAGAGGTCAAAGTTCATAAAATCCGAAAAAATGATGAGAAAAGACGTTTTAGAGCTGGAGAGGTAAAAATTTCAAAAAATCCGAAAAAATGATGAGAAAAGCCGTTTCAGGAGGTCAAAGGTCAAAGTTCAAAAAATCCGAAAAAATAATGAGAAATGACGTTTCAGGAGGTGGAGTTGAAAAAATCCGAAAAAATGATGAGAAAAGACGTTTTAGAGCTGGAGAGGTAAAAATTTCAAAAAATCCGAAAAATGATGAGAAAAGACGTTTCAGGAGGTCAAAGGTCAAAGTTCATAAAATCCGAAAAAATGAAAAAAGACGTTTCAGGAGGTGGAGAGGTTCAAGTTCATAAAATCCGAAAAAATGATGAGAAAAGACGTTTCAGGAGGTCAAAGGTCAAAGTTCAAAAAATCCTAAAAAAAAGATGAGAAAGGACATTTTAGGAGCTGGAGAGGTAAAATTTCAAAAAATCCGAAAAATGATGAGAAAAGACGTTTCAGGAGGTCAAAGGTCAAAGTTCAAAAAATCCGAAAAAATGATGAGAAAAGACCTTTCGGGAGGTGGAGAAGCCCAAGTTCAAAAAATCCGAAAAAAAAATGAGAAAAGACGTTTCAGGAGGTGCAAAGGTTCAAGTTCATAAAATCCGAAAAAATGATGAGAAAAGACGTTTCAAAAGGTCAAAATACAAAAAATCCGAAAAAGTGATGAGAAAAGACGTTTCAGGAGGTCAAAGTTCAAAAATCTGAAAAAAATGATGCGAAAAGACGTTTCAGGAGGTCAAAATTCAAAAAATTCGAAAAAGTGATGAAAAAAGACGTTTCAGGAGGTCAAATGTCAAAATTCAAAAAATCCGAAAAAATGATGAGAAAAGACGTTTCAGGAGGTGGAGAGGTCAAAGTTCATAAAATCCGAAAAAATGATGAGAAAAGACGTTTTAGAGCTGGAGAGGTAAAAATTTCAAAAAATCCGAAAAATGATGAGAAAAGACGTTTCAGGAGGTCAAAGGTCAAAGTTCAAAAAATCCGAAAAAATGATGAGAAATGACGTTTCAGGAGGTGGAGTTGAAAAAATCCGAAAAAATGATGAGAAAAGACATTTTAGGAGCTGGAGAGGTAAAATTTCAAAAAATACGAAAAAATGATGAGAAAAGACGTTTCAGGAGGTCAGAAATCAAAGTTAAAAAAAATCCAAAAAAAAAGATGAGAAAAGACGTTTTAGGAGCTGGAGAGGTAAAATTTCAAAAAATCCGAAAAATGATGAGAAAAGACGTTTCAGGAGGTCAAAGGTCAAAGTTCAAAAAATCCGAAAAAATGATGAGAAAAGACGTTTCAGGAGGTCAAAGGTCAAAATTCAAAAAATCCTAAAAAAAAGATGAGAAAAGACGTTTTAGGAGCTGGAGAGGTAAAATTTCAAAAAATCCGAAAAATGATGAGAAAAGACGTTTCAGGAGGTCAAAGGTCAAAGTTCATAAAATCCGAAAAAATGAAAAAAGACGTTTCAGGAGGTGGAGAGGTTCAAGTTCATAAAATCCGAAAAAATGATGAGAAAAGACGTTTCAGGAGGTCAAAGGTCAAAGTTCAAAAAATCCTAAAAAAAAGATGAGAAAGGACATTTTAGGAGCTGGAGAGGTAAAATTTCAAAAAATCCGAAAAATGATGAGAAAAGACGTTTCAGGAGGTCAAAGGTCAAAGTTCAAAAAATCCGAAAAAATGATGAGAAAAGACCTTTCGGGAGGTGGAGAAGCCCAAGTTCAAAAAATCCGAAAAAAAAATGAGAAAAGACGTTTCAGGAGGTGCAAAGGTTCAAGTTCATAAAATCCGAAAAAATGATGAGAAAAGACGTTTCAAAAGGTCAAAATACAAAAAATCCGAAAAAGTGATGAGAAAAGACGTTTCAGGAGGTCAAAGTTCAAAAATCTGAAAAAAATGATGCGAAAAGACGTTTCAGGAGGTCAAAATTCAAAAAATTCGAAAAAGTGATGAAAAACGACGTTTCAGGAGGTCAAATGTCAAAATTCAAAAAATCCGAAAAAATGATGAGAAAAGACTTTCAGGAGGTGGAGAGGTCAAAGTTCATAAAAATCCGAAAAAAATGATGAGAAAAGACGTTTTAGAGCTGGAGAGGTAAAAATTTCAAAAAATCCGAAAAAATGATGAGAAAAGCCGTTTCAGGAGGTCAAAGGTCAAAGTTCAAAAAATCCGAAAAAATAATGAGAAATGACGTTTCAGGAGGTGGAGTTGAAAAAATCCGAAAAAATGATGAGAAAAGACGTTTTAGAGCTGGAGAGGTAAAAATTTCAAAAAATCCGAAAAATGATGAGAAAAGACGTTTCAGGAGGTCAAAGGTCAAAGTTCATAAAATCCGAAAAAATGAAAAAAGACGTTTCAGGAGGTGGAGAGGTTCAAGTTCATAAAATCCGAAAAAATGATGAGAAAAGACGTTTCAGGAGGTCAAAGGTCAAAGTTCAAAAAATCCTAAAAAAAAGATGAGAAAGGACATTTTAGGAGCTGGAGAGGTAAAATTTCAAAAAATCCGAAAAATGATGAGAAAAGACGTTTCAGGAGGTCAAAGGTCAAAGTTCAAAAAATCCGAAAAAATGATGAGAAAAGACCTTTCGGGAGGTGGAGAAGCCCAAGTTCAAAAAATCCGAAAAAAAAATGAGAAAAGACGTTTCAGGAGGTGCAAAGGTTCAAGTTCATAAAATCCGAAAAAATGATGAGAAAAGACGTTTCAAAAGGTCAAAATACAAAAAATCCGAAAAAGTGATGAGAAAAGACGTTTCAGGAGGTCAAAGTTCAAAAATCTGAAAAAAATGATGCGAAAAGACGTTTTCAGGAGGTCAAAATTCAAAAAATTCGAAAAAGTGATGAAAAAAGACGTTTCAGGAGGTCAAATGTCAAAATTCAAAAAATCCGAAAAAATGATGAGAAAAGACGTTTCAGGAGGTGGAGAGGTCAAAGTTCATAAAATCCGAAAAAATGATGAGAAAAGACGTTTTAGAGCTGGAGAGGTAAAAATTTCAAAAAATCCGAAAAATGATGAGAAAAGACGTTTCAGGAGGTCAAAGGTCAAAGTTCAAAAAATCCGAAAAAATGATGAGAAAAGACGTTTCAGGAGGTCAAAGGTCAAAATTCAAAAAATCCTAAAAAAAAGATGAGAAAAGACGTTTTTAGGAGCTGGAGAGGTAAAATTTCAAAAAATCCGAAAAATGATGAGAAAAGAATTTTCAGGAGGTCAAAGGTCAAAGTTCATAAAATCCGAAAAAATGAAAAAAGACGTTTCAGGAGGTGGAGAGGTTCAAGTTCATAAAATCCGAAAAAATGATGAGAAATGACGTTTCAGGAGGTGGAGTTGAAAAAATCCGAAAAAATGATGAGAAAAGACATTTCAGGAGGTCAAAGGTCAAAGTTCAAAAAATCCAAAAAAAAAAGATGAGAAAAGACGTTTTAGGAGCTGGAGAGGTAAAATTTCCAAAAATCCAAAAAATGATGAGAAAAGACGTTTCAGGAGGTCAAAGGTCAAAGTTCAAAAAATCCTAAAAAAAAGATGAGAAAGGACATTTTAGGAGCTGGAGAGGTAAAATTTCAAAAAATCCGAAAAATGATGAGAAAAGACGTTTCAGGAGGTCAAAGTTCAAAAATCTGAAAAAATGATGCGAAAAGACGTTTCAGGAGGTCAAAATTCAAAATATCCGAAAAAGTGATGAGAAAAGACGTTTCAGGAGGTCAAATGTCAAAATTCAAAAAATTCGAAAAAATGATGAGAAAAGACTTTCAGGAGGTGGAGAGGTCAAAGTTCAAAAAATCCGAAAAAATGATGAGAAAAGACGTTTCAGGAGGTGGAAAGGGTTCAAGTTCATAAAATCCGAAAAAATGAAAAAGACGTTTCAGGAGGTGGAAAGGTTCAAGTTCATAAAATCCGAAAAAATGAAAAAAGATGTTTCAGGAGGTGGAAAGGGTTCAAGTTCATAAAATCCGAAAAAATGATGAGAAATGACGTTTCAGGAGGTCAAAGGTCAAAGTTAAAAAATCTGAAAAAATGATGAGAAAAGACCTTTCGGGAGGTGGAGGAGCCCAAGTTCAAAAAATTCGAAAAAAAAATGAGAAAAGACGTTTCATGAGGTGGAGAGGTTCAAGTTCATAAAATCCGAAAAAATGATGTGAAAAGACGTTTCAGGAGGTCAAAGGTCAAAGTTCAAAAATCTGAAAAAATGAAAAAAGACGTTTCAGGAGGTGGAAAGGTCAAAATTCATAAAATCCGAAAAAGTGAAAAAAGACTTTTCAGGAGGTGGAGAGGTTCAAGTTCATAAAATCCGAAAAAATGATGAGAAAACACGTTTCAGGAGGTCAAAGGTCCAAGTTCAAAAAATCTGAAAAAATGATGAGAAAAGACGTTTCAGGAGGTCAAAGTTCAAAAAATCCGAAAAGTAATAAGAAAAGACGTTTCAGGAGGTCAAAATTCAAAAAATCCAAAAAAGTGATGAAAAAAGACGTTTCAGGAGGTCAAATGTCAAAATTCAAAAAATCCGAAAAAATGATGAGAAAAGACTTTCAGGAGGTGGAGAGGTCAAAGTTCAAAAAATCCGAAAAAATGATGAGAAAAGACCTTTCGGGAGGTGGAGAAGCACAAGTTCAAAAAATCCGAAAAAAAAATGAGAAAAGACGTTTCAGGAGGTGGAGAGGTTCAAGTTCATAAAATCCGAAAAAATGATGAGAAAAGACGTTTTAGGAGCTGTAGAGGTAAAAATTTCAAAAAATCCGAAAAAATGATGAGAAAAGACGTTTCAGGAGGTCAAAGGTCAAAGTTCAAAAAATCCGAAAAAATGATGAGAAATGACGTTTCAGGAGGTGGAGTTGAAAAAATCCGAAAAAAATGATGAGAAAAGACATTTTAGGAGCTGGAGAGGTAAAATTTCAAAAAATACGAAAAAATGATGAGAAAAGACGTTTCAGGAGGTCAGAGTTCAAAGTTCAAAAAATCCAAAAAAAAAGATGAGAAAAGACGTTTTAGGAGCTGGAGAGGTAAAATTTCAAAAAATCCATGAGAAAAGACGTTTCAGGAGGTCAAAGGTCAAAGTTCAAAAAATCCGAAAAAATGATGAGAAAAGACGTTTCAGGAGGTCAAAGGTCAAAATTCAAAAAATCCTAAAAAAAAGATGAGAAAAGACGTTTTAGGAGCTGGAGAGGTAAAATTTCAAAAAATCCGAAAAATGATGAGAAAAGAATTTTCAGGAGGTCAAAGGTCAAAGTTCATAAAATCCGAAAAAATGAAAAAAGACGTTTCAGGAGGTGGAGAGGTTCAAGTTCATAAAATCTGAAAAAATGATGAGAAATGACGTTTCAGGAGGTGGAGTTGAAAAAATCCGAAAAAATGATGGGAAAAGACATTTCAGGAGGTCAAAGGTCAAAGTTCAAAAAATCCAAAAAAAAAGATGAGAAAAGACGTTTTAGGAGCTGGAGAGGTAAAATTTCAAAAAATCCGAAAAATGATGAGAAAAGACGTTTCAGGAGGTCAAAGGTCAAAGTTCAAAAAATCCTAAAAAAAAGATGAGAAAGGACATTTTAGGAGCTGGAGAGGTAAAATTTCAAAAAATCCGAAAAATGATGAGAAAAGACGTTTCAGGAGGTCAAAGGTCAAAGTTCAAAAAATCCGAAAAAATGATGAGAAAAGACCTTTCGGGAGGTGGAGAGGTTCAAGTTCATAAAATCCGAAAAAATGATGAGAAAAGACGTTTCAGGAGGTCAAAATTCAAAAAATCCGAAAAAGTGATGAGAAAAGACGTTTCAGGAGGTCAAAGTTCAAAAATCTGAAAAAAATGATGCGAAAAGACGTTTCAGGAGGTCAAAATTCAAAAAATCCGAAAAAGTGATGAAAAAAGACGTTTCAGGAGGTCAAATGTCAAAATTCAAAAAATCCGAAAAAATGATGAGAAAAGACTTTCAGGAGGTGGAGAGGTCAAAGTTCAAAAAATCCAAAAAAAAAGATGAGAAAAGACGTTTTAGGAGCTGGAGAGGTAAAATTTCAAAAAATCCGAAAATGATGAGAAAAGACGTTTCAGGAGGTCAAAGGTCAAAGTTCAAAAAATCCGAAAAAATGATGAGAAAAGACGTTTCAGGAGGTCAAAGGTCAAAGTTCAAAAAATCCGAAAAAATGATGAGAAAAGAATTTTCAGGAGGTCAAAGGTCAAAGTTCATAAAATCCGAAATAATGATGAGAAAAAGACGTTTCAGGAGGTCAAAGGTCAAAGTTCAAAAAATCCTAAAAAAAAGATGAGAAAGGACATTTTAGGAGCTGGAGAGGTAAAATTTCAAAAAATCCGAAAAATGATGAGAAAAGACGTTTCAGGAGGTCAAAGGTCTAAGTTCAAAAAATCCGAAAAAATGATGAGAAAAGACCTTTCGGGAGGTGGAGAAGCCCAAGTTCAAAAAATCCGAAAAAAAAATGAGAAAAGACGTTTCAGGAGGTGGAGAGGTTCAAGTTCATAAAATCCGAAAAAATGATGAGAAAAGACGTTTTAGGAGCTGGAGAGGTAAAAATTTCAAAAAATCCGAAAAAATGATGAGAAAAGACGTTTCAGGAGGTCAAAGGTCAAAGTTCAAAAAATCCGAAAAAATGATGAGAAATGACGTTTCAGGAGGTCAAAGGTCAAAGTTCAAAAAATCCGAAAAAATGATGAGAAAAGAATTTTCAGGAGGTTCAAAGTTCATAAAATCCGAAAAAATGAAAAAAGACGTTTCAGGAGGTGGAGAAGTTCAAGTTCATAAAATCCGAAAAAATAATGAGAAATGACGTTTCAGGAGGTGGAGTTGAAAAAATCCGAAAAAATGATGAGAAAAGACGTTTCAGGAGGTCAAAGGTCAAAGTTCATAAAATCCGAAAAAATGAAAAAAGACGTTTCAGGAGGTGGAGAGGTTCAAGTTCATAAAATCCGAAAAAATGATGAGAAAAGACGTTTCAGGAGGTCAAAGGTCAAAGTTCAAAAAATCCTAAAAAAAAGATGAGAAAGGACATTTTAGGAGCTGGAGAGGTAAAATTTCAAAAAATCCGAAAAATGATGAGAAAAGACGTTTCAGGAGGTCAAAGGTCAAAGTTCAAAAAATCCGAAAAAATGATGAGAAAAGACCTTTCGGGAGGTGGAGAAGCCCAAGTTCAAAAAATCCGAAAAAAAAATGAGAAAAGACGTTTCAGGAGGTGCAAAGGTTCAAGTTCATAAAATCCGAAAAAATGATGAGAAAAGACGTTTCAAAAGGTCAAAATACAAAAAATCCGAAAAAGTGATGAGAAAAGACGTTTCAGGAGGTCAAAGTTCAAAAATCTGAAAAAAATGATGCGAAAAGACGTTTCAGGAGGTCAAAATTCAAAAAATTCGAAAAAGTGATGAAAAAAGACGTTTCAGGAGGTCAAATGTCAAAATTCAAAAAATCCGAAAAAATGATGAGAAAAGACGTTTCAGGAGGTCAAAGGTCAAAGTTCAAAAAATCCGAAAAAATGATGAGAAAAGACGTTTCAGGAGGTCAAAGGTCAAAATTCAAAAAATCCTAAAAAAAAGATGAGAAAAGACGTTTTAGGAGCTGGAGAGGTAAAATTTCAAAAAATCCGAAAAATGATGAGAAAAGAATTTTCAGGAGGTCAAAGGTCAAAGTTCATAAAATCCGAAAAAATGAAAAAAGACGTTTCAGGAGGTGGAGAGGTTCAAGTTCATAAAATCCGAAAAAATGATGAGAAATGACGTTTCAGGAGGTGGAGTTGAAAAAATCCGAAAAAATGATGAGAAAAGACATTTCAGGAGGTCAAAGGTCAAAGTTCAAAAAATCCAAAAAAAAAGATGAGAAAAGACGTTTTAGGAGCTGGAGAGGTAAAATTTCCAAAAATCCAAAAAATGATGAGAAAAGACGTTTCAGGAGGTCAAAGGTCAAAGTTCAAAAAATCCTAAAAAAAAGATGAGAAAGGACATTTTAGGAGCTGGAGAGGTAAAATTTCAAAAAATCCGAAAAATGATGAGAAAAGACGTTTCAGGAGGTCAAAGTTCAAAAATCTGAAAAAATGATGCGAAAAGACGTTTCAGGAGGTCAAAATTCAAAATATCCGAAAAAGTGATGAGAAAAGACGTTTCAGGAGGTCAAATGTCAAAATTCAAAAAATTCGAAAAAATGATGAGAAAAGACTTTCAGGAGGTGGAGAGGTCAAAGTTCAAAAAATCCGAAAAAATGATGAGAAAAGACGTTTCAGGAGGTGGAAAGGGTTCAAGTTCATAAAATCCGAAAAAATGAAAAAGACGTTTCAGGAGGTGGAAAGGTTCAAGTTCATAAAATCCGAAAAAATGAAAAAAGATGTTTCAGGAGGTGGAAAGGGTTCAAGTTCATAAAATCCGAAAAAATGATGAGAAATGACGTTTCAGGAGGTCAAAGGTCAAAGTTAAAAAATCTGAAAAAATGATGAGAAAAGACCTTTCGGGAGGTGGAGGAGCCCAAGTTCAAAAAATTCGAAAAAAAAATGAGAAAAGACGTTTCATGAGGTGGAGAGGTTCAAGTTCATAAAATCCGAAAAAATGATGTGAAAAGACGTTTCAGGAGGTCAAAGGTCAAAGTTCAAAAATCTGAAAAAATGAAAAAAGACGTTTCAGGAGGTGGAAAGGTCAAAATTCATAAAATCCGAAAAAGTGAAAAAAGACTTTTCAGGAGGTGGAGAGGTTCAAGTTCATAAAATCCGAAAAAATGATGAGAAAACACGTTTCAGGAGGTCAAAGGTCCAAGTTCAAAAAATCTGAAAAAATGATGAGAAAAGACGTTTCAGGAGGTCAAAGTTCAAAAAATCCGAAAAGTGATAAGAAAAGACGTTTCAGGAGGTCAAAATTCAAAAAATCCAAAAAAGTGATGAAAAAAGACGTTTCAGGAGGTCAAATGTCAAAATTCAAAAAATCCGAAAAAATGATGAGAAAAGACTTTCAGGAGGTGGAGAGGTCAAAGTTCAAAAAATCCGAAAAAATGATGAGAAAAGACCTTTCGGGAGGTGGAGAAGCACAAGTTCAAAAAATCCGAAAAAAAAATGAGAAAAGACGTTTCAGGAGGTGGAGAGGTTCAAGTTCATAAAATCCGAAAAAATGATGAGAAAAGACGTTTTAGGAGCTGTAGAGGTAAAAATTTCAAAAAATCCGAAAAAATGATGAGAAAAGACGTTTCAGGAGGTCAAAGGTCAAAGTTCAAAAAATCCGAAAAAATGATGAGAAATGACGTTTCAGGAGGTGGAGTTGAAAAAAATCCGAAAAAAAATGATGAGAAAAGACATTTTAGGAGCTGGAGAGGTAAAATTTCAAAAAATACGAAAAAATGATGAGAAAAGACGTTTCAGGAGGTCAGAGTTCAAAGTTCAAAAAATCCAAAAAAAAAGATGAGAAAAGACGTTTTAGGAGCTGGAGAGGTAAAATTTCAAAAAATCCATGAGAAAAGACGTTTCAGGAGGTCAAAGGTCAAAGTTCAAAAAATCCGAAAAAATGATGAGAAAAGACGTTTCAGGAGGTCAAAGGTCAAAATTCAAAAAATCCTAAAAAAAAGATGAGAAAAGACGTTTTAGGAGCTGGAGAGGTAAAATTTCAAAAAATCCGAAAAATGATGAGAAAAGAATTTTCAGGAGGTCAAAGGTCAAAGTTCATAAAATCCGAAAAAATGAAAAAAGACGTTTCAGGAGGTGGAGAGGTTCAAGTTCATAAAATCTGAAAAAATGATGAGAAATGACGTTTCAGGAGGTGGAGTTGAAAAAATCCGAAAAAATGATGGGAAAAGACATTTCAGGAGGTCAAAGGTCAAAGTTCAAAAAATCCAAAAAAAAAGATGAGAAAAGACGTTTTAGGAGCTGGAGAGGTAAAATTTCAAAAAATCCGAAAAATGATGAGAAAAGACGTTTCAGGAGGTCAAAGGTCAAAGTTCAAAAAATCCTAAAAAAAAGATGAGAAAGGACATTTTAGGAGCTGGAGAGGTAAAATTTCAAAAAATCCGAAAAATGATGAGAAAAGACGTTTCAGGAGGTCAAAGGTCAAAGTTCAAAAAATCCGAAAAAATGATGAGAAAAGACCTTTCGGGAGGTGGAGAAGCCCAAGTTCAAAAAATCCGAAAAAAAAATGAGAAAAGACGTTTCAGGAGGTGGAGAGGTTCAAGTTCATAAAATCCGAAAAAATGATGAGAAAAGACGTTTCAGGAGGTCAAAATTCAAAAAATCCGAAAAAGTGATGAGAAAAGACGTTTCAGGAGGTCAAAGTTCAAAAATCTGAAAAAAATGATGCGAAAAGACGTTTCAGGAGGTCAAAATTCAAAAAATCCGAAAAAGTGATGAAAAAAGACGTTTCAGGAGGTCAAATGTCAAAATTCAAAAAATCCGAAAAAATGATGAGAAAAGACTTTCAGGAGGTGGAGAGGTCAAAGTTCAAAAAATCCAAAAAAAAAGATGAGAAAAGACGTTTTAGGAGCTGGAGAGGTAAAATTTCAAAAAATCCGAAAAAGTGATGAAAAAAGACGTTTCAGGAGGTCAAAGGTCAAAGTTCAAAAAATCCGAAAAAATGATGAGAAAAGACGTTTCAGGAGGTCAAAGGTCAAAGTTCAAAAAATCCGAAAAAATGTTGAGAAAAGAATTTTCAGGAGGTCAAAGGTCAAAGTTCATAAAATCCGAAATAATGATGAGAAAAAGACGTTTCAGGAGGTCAAAGGTCAAAGTTCAAAAAATCCTAAAAAAAAGATGAGAAAGGACATTTTAGGAGCTGGAGAGGTAAAATTTCAAAAAATCCGAAAAATGATGAGAAAAGACGTTTCAGGAGGTCAAAGGTCTAAGTTCAAAAAATCCGAAAAAATGATGAGAAAAGACCTTTCGGGAGGTGGAGAAGCCCAAGTTCAAAAAATCCGAAAAAAAAATGAGAAAAGACGTTTCAGGAGGTGGAGAGGTTCAAGTTCATAAAATCCGAAAAAATGATGAGAAAAGACGTTTTAGGAGCTGGAGAGGTAAAAATTTCAAAAAATCCGAAAAAATGATGAGAAAAGACGTTTCAGGAGGTCAAAGGTCAAAGTTCAAAAAATCCGAAAAAATGATGAGAAATGACGTTTCAGGAGGTCAAAGGTCAAAGTTCAAAAAATCCGAAAAAATGATGAGAAAAGAATTTTCAGGAGGTTCAAAGTTCATAAAATCCGAAAAAATGAAAAAAGACGTTTCAGGAGGTGGAGAAGTTCAAGTTCATAAAATCCGAAAAAATAATGAGAAATGACGTTTCAGGAGGTGGAGTTGAAAAAATCCGAAAAAATGATGAGAAAAGACGTTTCAGGAGGTCAAAGGTCAAAGTTCATAAAATCCGAAAAAATGAAAAAAGACGTTTCAGGAGGTGGAGAGGTTCAAGTTCATAAAATCCGAAAAAATGATGAGAAAAGACGTTTCAGGAGGTCAAAGGTCAAAGTTCAAAAAATCCTAAAAAAAAGATGAGAAAGGACATTTTAGGAGCTGGAGAGGTAAAATTTCAAAAAATCCGAAAAATGATGAGAAAAGACGTTTCAGGAGGTCAAAGGTCAAAGTTCAAAAAATCCGAAAAAATGATGAGAAAAGACCTTTCGGGAGGTGGAGAAGCCCAAGTTCAAAAAATCCGAAAAAAAAATGAGAAAAGACGTTTCAGGAGGTGCAAAGGTTCAAGTTCATAAAATCCGAAAAAATGATGAGAAAAGACGTTTCAAAAGGTCAAAATACAAAAAATCCGAAAAAGTGATGAGAAAAGACGTTTCAGGAGGTCAAAGTTCAAAAATCTGAAAAAAATGATGCGAAAAGACGTTTCAGGAGGTCAAAATTCAAAAAATTCGAAAAAGTGATGAAAAAAGACGTTTCAGGAGGTCAAATGTCAAAATTCAAAAAATCCGAAAAAATGATGAGAAAAGACGTTTCAGGAGGTGGAGAGGTCAAAGTTCATAAAATCCGAAAAAATGATGAGAAAAGACGTTTTAGAGCTGGAGAGGTAAAAATTTCAAAAAATCCGAAAAATGATGAGAAAAGACGTTTCAGGAGGTCAAAGGTCAAAGTTCAAAAAATCCGAAAAAATGATGAGAAAAGACGTTTCAGGAGGTCAAAGGTCAAAATTCAAAAAATCCTAAAAAAAAGATGAGAAAAGACGTTTTAGGAGCTGGAGAGGTAAAATTTCAAAAAATCCGAAAAATGATG
>NW_025804853.1:25000-26737 GCF_021234035.1 Daphnia pulicaria | reverse complement strand
TCTTTCGGCGTAAGACATCGTATGAACTATGTGTGGGTTGACGGAAGAAAATCATTTATTTTGAACGGGTATCAGGCGCTCTGATGCGCGGTGGTTTAAAGCGGATTCGCCTTTTCAAATTGATTTTTCTTTCCTCTCGGCTCAAAAAAAAACACAAAGTCTTTCGATTTGGTCTATGGCCGTGAGCAAATTCTTCCTGCTTCGATGGTGAATGTCTCTATAGATTCATTCGACCTTTAGCGGCGCTCACAGTGTTGACGTTAGTAGAGTGAAGAATACGATAGCCCGCCTGGGCCGCGAGTACCGAAGGAACAATAAAGGAGATTTTATAAAGTCTTAGTCCCTAAATCAAACACTTTGAAAAATAAAAACTCGGTGGATGGAGAGTCGGAAAAAAAAAAAAAAAACATCAAGATTTTGAACGGGTATCAGGCGCTCTGATGCGCGGTGGTTTAAAGCGGATACGCCCAATCGAAATTGTTTTTTTTTTGTTTCTCTCTTCGTCTTCGGGATTTTTTGATTCTCGGTGGGGGACGAAAGTGTGAGACTTTACTCTGGACGTTCTTTTCGGGCGTAGATACTCGTGGTTGCGTGCGTGTGCGTCGTATAGACTAACACTCCAAAGCCCGACACTATGCCGTTGAAAACCGAATGTTTTTTAAGCTTGCCCTTCGCCCTCTCGATGAAGTAGGAAGAATTCAAAATCACAATAACACACTAAACCCAAATTCTAGTACGAGTGTTTATCGGAACATTTTCTTTCTGGCTTTCTTTCTCCGCCCTCGCATTCATTTGCTTGGGCGGGTTGGAGAAAAAGAGAGAAGAAAACGAATATGTCGTTTTATATACGACCCTGAACGGTGGATCACTAGGCTCGTGGATCGATGAAGAGCGCAGCAAAGTGCGCTAATCCATGCGAACTGCAGAACACATGGAGCATCGAAATCTTGAACGTAAATGGCGGCCCAGCTTCTCGCTCGGGCCACATCTGACTGAGGGTCGGTCGAATGATGAACGAACAGAGATTTTTTCAGTCTTGGTTTTGCATGTTGGGTCGCGGCGAGATTTATTTTTCACCCGGCCTGACCGCATAAAAGCTCCCGAATCTCTAACGTCTGGGTGCCGCGCGACTTAAGTGTCCGCGATGCCTCAAATACAAAAAAGGGGGAAAAATAAAAGAAGGTTCGCCCTGTTTTGTTTTTTTCCTCTCTATTCAAAAGAAACCTTTTTCGATGGCAAAACAGATGGGAAATTTTTGAGCCAACTCAAAAAAAAATTTTAGAAATAAACACATCTTCTCGAACAAGGTGTCGGCTGCGTGTGCGCGATATACCGCTTCAACGCGAGTTTAGTTGTGTGTGTGCGCCGGGCGTGTCGAAGTGTCGACCACCGCGAATTATCACTCACTCTAACCGCTCGTTATGCAAGCTTGGTTCGCGCACGACGCGTTGTTTCAATACAAAAAGCCGCAGGACGCCCTGTCACTTTTCGTAAATTAATTTTTGCGAATAACGAGAGACTCGCTTTATTTCGAAAAAAAAAAATTTGAACCGGCAATTATTCAATCTTTCCCGGCTTTAAAACGCCAAAGTCTGCCGAGCTAGATAAAGTGTTGTCTCCTTTTGAAAACAAACAATTCATTCTGACCTCAGTTTAGATGAGACTACCCGCTGAACTTAAGCATATCAGTAAGCGGAGGAAAAGAAACTAACAAGGATTCCCTTAGTAGCGGCGAGC
>NW_025804853.1:10000-20000 GCF_021234035.1 Daphnia pulicaria | reverse complement strand
CGGGCGAAGCGAGACAGTGTCAAAAAGTTGAAAAATAAGAAAAGTTGAAAAAATGTCAGAGTCCGAAAAAATGAAAAATTTTTCCAAGTCCCGACGACGGGGTAGTGACGCTGTAGCCGGGACTTGGATGAATGAAAGCGGCTGAAAAAGAGAGAAAGAGCGAAAGAAAAAAGTTGGAAAAAATTTCTAAGTCCGAAAAATTCCAAGACCGGTTTTTGGTGGAGACCGGTCGGCAGTTGAGCGGGCGGCCCGGCCCGGGCTCTGGTGAAAGTCCGGCGACCCTCTCGGAAATGAGCTTTTTCGTACAGTTACTGCCCGGAACATCCACCACTTTCCTATATAGGGAAGAGGTTGTCGAAAATGAAAATTGAAAAAATTTTCTAAGTCCGAAAAATTGAAAAATTTTTCTAAGTCCCGACGATGGATAGTGAAGCTATAGGCGGCACTGGGACGAGCAAAGACGGCTGAAAAAGAGAGAAAGAGCGAAAGAAAAAAAGTTGGAAAAAATTTCTAAGTCCTAAAATTTCCAAGACCGGTTTTTGGTGGAGACCGGTCGGCAGTTGAGCGGGCGGCCCGGCCTGAGCTCAGGTGAATGTCCGGCAAAATTTCGGAAATCAACTTTTTCGTACAGTTACTGCCCGGAACATCCACTACTTTCCTATATAGGGAAGAGGTTGTCGAAAATGAAAATTGAAAAAATTTTCTAAGTCCGAAAAATTGAAAAATTTTTCTAAGTCCCGACGATGGATAGTGAAGCTATAGGCGGCACTGGGACGAGCAAAGACGGCTGAAAAAGAGAGAAAGAGCGAAAGAAAAAAAGTTGGAAAAAATTTCTAAGTCCTAAAATTTCCAAGACCGGTTTTTGGTGGTGACCGGTCGGCGGGTGTGATGGTAAGCCCCGCCTGAGCTCTGGTGAAAGCCCGGCAAAATTTCGGAAATCAACTTTTTCGTACAGTTACTGCCCGGAACATCCACTACTTTCCTATATAGGGAAGAGGTTGTCGAGAAAGAAAAAGTTGAAAAATTTTCTAAGTCCTAAAATTTCCAAGACCGGTTTTTGGTGGTGACCGGGCGGCAGTTGAGCGGGCGGCCCGGCCTGAGCTCAGGTGAATGTCCGGCAAAAATTCGGAAATCGACTTTTTCGTACAGTTACTGCCCGGAACATCCACTACTTTCCTATATAGGGAAGAGGTTGTCGAAAAAAAGAAAGTTGAAAAATTTTCTAAGTCCGAAAAATTGAAAAATTTTTCTAAGTCCCGACGACGTGGTAGTGACGTGGTTGGCGGGACTTGGACGTATAAAGGCCGATGAAAAAAAATGGAAATGGAAATGAAAATTTCTCGATTTCCGACGACGGTGTTTGGCAACGACTCTCTCGCCCGGCCACTGGTCGGCGCGAGAGAGGAGTGAGCGAGACCCGTCGATTCGAAAAGAGAAGCCGTCACACCGTCGAGGCGTGGCGGCTCTCAAGTGGGTTGGTCGGGCGTGTCGTGATGACTCGCGACCGTAAAAAATTCCCACTCAAATTCTCCCATTTCCGACGACGGTGTTTGGCAACGACTCTCTCGCCCGGCCTCTGGTCGGCGCGAGAGAGGAGTGAGCGAGACCCGTCGATTCGAAAAAAAGCCGTCACACCGTCGAGGCGTGGCGGCTCTCAAATGGGTTGGTCGGGCGTGTCGTGATGACTTGCGACCGTAAAAAATTCCCACTCGTCGAAAATTTTCTAAGTCCCAACTTTGAAAACGACGGTTCCTGAAAGTCGGCTGGCGGTTGGATGGGGCAATGTCCCCGTCCAATCGCTAAAAATGAGCCGGAAAACGGAGACATTATGCGGCGGAACATTAGTGGTTTTCCTTAGTATAGAAGAGGTCTCGATTCCTAAACTCGGAAAAATTTTCAGAGTCCCAAAAATTTTCGAAGTGTCGAATAGTTTGGTTTCTCGAATTGAAAATTTTTTTCAAATTTGCGACATTACGACAAGCAGCGATTGTAAAGCCCGGTCCAAATTTTTCAAACGAGTCTTACTTCTTGTTAGTCCGCCTGGCCGATACCAAAGAATGGCCGACCGTCGACTATCGGGCGAATAGACGGGTGAAAGAAATAAAGTCGAAGCCGGTGGTTGGATAGATATCGAAGGGAAGGCGAAAGAGGCGAAAAGGAAAGCGCGAAATTTCTTTAGTAGCTTCGACGCAAAAACTTTGGTATCGACGGGGAGCTTTGGGAAATGAAACGAAGACGCAGAATGGGAAGTTGTCCGGTTCGGCGTTAGTTGTAGTTTCATTTCCACCGTAGCTGAGCTCCTTTCCGCCCGCCACTTCACATGATTTTAGTTTCGATTCCGTTCGATCGCGCTTGCACTGTCTTTGTTTTTTTTTCACTGCTTGGATCGCGGCTTTGCTCTAACCAGTTTAGCCCCATGCGATCAAAAAGTCTTAAAAAAAAAAACCGTTGAACGGAGACGAACTCGATGAGCTGTCGGTGTGTGAAATATCATTCCTTCGGTAAAACCGTTTTCGAAATTTCCGATGGTCGGTATATGTAAAAATATATCCGAACCGCGATGTGGACGGGAATTCAAACGCCCGCTTCACCGATTGGTGCGACAGCTGAGAAGCTCGTCACTCGATCCAACGACTCTTGGTCGAAAAGTTCAGAAGAGGTGCGCGCGTCAAACATTTTTTTGGTTTCGGACGTTTCGTTTCTTCGGCACGTGTGGTTTGTCTGTGGCCGTCTGTGAGAGAAATCGGACGCTTGTTCTTTGTTATTTTACCGTAACAAGACAAGACGGGAAAGATTCTTTCTTCCAAACTTACGGCATCATAACCATCAGCGTTTACCGTCAGCGACGATACGGAAGAGAAAAGAAAATGGTGCGCGTCTTTTCACTTTTTGACACCGTATCAAAAAAAATTACCGTTCAGGCGGAAATGTGTGTGTGTGTGTGTGAGCCGAGAGATAAAAAATAAAAAAGCCACCAAACAGAACGCTTTCAAATTATTTCGTGCGGCGTGCGCATATTTCACATTTTGCCGTTTGACGGAAGCTCGTTGTGTGGAACACAGAAGTGGAGATGGACGGAGTTGAAGGGGGGCGAAGACGGCCCGGTCGGACAAAGTCAAGAGATTGAAATATACGAGAGAATTGGGTGGAAGTGATGGCAAATCTATAAAATTCAAAAATCGGATGAGATGCGAGGACCGCAAAATGTGGCGTCGACTCTGACTCTCTTTTACTACGAACTTCCCTTCGACGGAAGATATCGAGAGCTGAGCTGAGCGCCCGCTGAGTATGGCCGGCGTAATTACAAACGAGTTACGGTTGGAGCTATATCGATTGTACGTATCCCGAACGTTCATCGAACAAGCCAGATCAACTCGGCGCCCGGTAAGATGTACGCTCAGTTATGGCCATGACACACGAAGGGAGAATTCAAACGGCTGTGAGTGTACGGCCCGCCCGGAGTTGTGTGTAGGCAGTGACCTCTCAAGAAAAAACGTAAAAAAATTTTTTTTGACAGTCACCGGTCTGCGACAAGTAATCAGTACGAAACTTGGGTGCAATGCAAAAAACATTTTGAGAATCCTTGCTTGACAACAACGAATCTAACACGATAAAAAAACGATCCCCATCGGTGTACCGCTTGCTTTTCTCGCGCTTCGGCGCAGAATCGCTTATTCAGCTGCCCTTGGAATATGTTCGTTTCGTGCATACTTGATCTCGGTCATTCTTCGGTGAACTCTTAAAGAATTGCGCACTTTTATAGGGGTAGTCTGGTTGCTTGTCTCGACTTGAAATGATTTGTTTTTTTCCGCCCATGACTTTCTATACGATGCCTCTATGCTGGCCTCTGACGCGCGGTTGTTCCGAGTTTTCTCTTTCTCTTCGAAAGTCTTTGCGGAAAATTCTGCCTCGTGTGACCGTTGAGCGGTGAGGTGTGTGTGTGTGTGTGTGTCGTGCGGGGTGATGCGAGAGTGTGCCTCGGCGGTGGAAAAATAAAAATAAAACTCTGAGCCCACAAAAATTTAAAAGATGTATGCTTGTCAGCTTAGTAAAGCAGGCTTGACTTATGAGCATACAGCACGCCACATATGACCGTCGAAAACCGTAATACGGGAAAAAAAGTTGATGAATATATCAAGACCGGTCGAATGAATCCGATTCACTTTGGGCTCATAGACCGTTGAATGGTCTTTGACTTTGGAAATTGAAATGAAAAAAATCCAACAAACGGATCGGATCGGTGTTTCTCTTCACTGGGACTCGCTGTGACACGCCAGGCGTTGCGATCAAAAATTTTAGTTTCCGAAGAAAAAGAAAAAAAACGAAAAACGTGTTGATTTGGTGTGTGTTTGGTGATGCGTGGGCGAAATAAAAACCCGCAACTCGCCGGATGCATATCAAACAAACATACACGAAATACCTGGTTGATCCTGCCAGTAGCATATGCTTGTCTCAAAGATTAAGCCATGCATGTCTAAGTACAAGCCGCTAGACGGCGAAACCGCGAATGGCTCAATAAATCAGTTATGGTTCCTTAGATCCACTCCATCCTACTTGGATAACTGTGGTAATTCTAGAGCTAATACATGCACTCGAGCCTCGACTGCGGGCTTTCGGGCTCGCAGAAGAGGTGCTTTTATTAGATCAAAACCAGTCGGGGCCGGGCTTTCGGGCTCGCGCACCGTACCAATTTTGGTGACTCTGGATAACTTCACGCCGATCGCACGGCCTTCGCGCCGGCGACGTATCTTTCAAATGTCTGCCTTATCAACTGTCGATGGTAGGTTACGCGCCTACCATGGTTGCAACGGGTAACGGGGAATCGGGGTTCGATTCCGGAGAGGGAGCCTGAGAAACGGCTACCACATCCAAGGAAGGCAGCAGGCGCGCAAATTACCCACTCCCGGCACGGGGAGGTAGTGACGAAAAATAACGATACGGGACTCTTCCGAGGCCCCGTGATTGGAATGAGTACACTTTAAATCCTTTAACGAGGAACCATTGGAGGGCAAGTCTGGTGCCAGCAGCCGCGGTAACTCCAGCTCCAATAGCGTATATTAAAGTTGTTGCGGTTAAAAAGCTCGTAGTCGGATGTCTGTCTTCGGCCGGGCGGCGCCGCTCTGAATCAAGGGTGTTGCGTTTCACGCTCTGGGAGCCCGGGTGTCAAAGCCCGACTCTCTTCACGGTCGGACAACATCGCCGGAGTGGTGGTCGGTGCGTCGTTGTTGTATCTGCGGCCAGAGTTGGAAAGTTCTTTCGGGTTCTTTTTTAAATTTTGGTCGTAGTTGACTCGATTCGCTCCACCCAGTCAATCGTTCGGGGTGCCCTTCACCGGGTGTCTCGGGCGGCCGGCAACGTTTACTTTGAACAAATTAGAGTGCTCAAAGCAGGTGTATCCCAACGCCTGAATATCGCAGCATGGAATGATGGAATAGGACCTCGGTCCGATTTTGCTGGTCTTTTACTTTTGGACCCGAGGTAATGGTCAATAGAGACGGACGGGGGCATTCGTACTGCGGCGACAGAGGTGAAATTCTTGGACCGCCGCAAGACGAACAACAGCGAAGGCATTTGCCAAGAATGTTTTCCTTGATCAAGAACGAAAGTTAGAGGTTCGAAGGCGATCAGATACCGCCCTAGTTCTAACCATAAACGATGCCAACCAGCAATCCGTCGGAGTTACTCCAATGACTCGACGGGCAGCTTCCGGGAAACCAAAGTCTTTGGGTTCCGGGGGAAGTATGGTTGCAAAGCTGAAACTTAAAGGAATTGACGGAAGGGCACCACCAGGAGTGGAGCCTGCGGCTTAATTTGACTCAACACGGGAAACCTCACCAGGCCCGGACACTGGAAGGATTGACAGATTGAGAGCTCTTTCTTGATTCGGTGGGTGGTGGTGCATGGCCGTTCTTAGTTGGTGGAGCGATTTGTCTGGTTAATTCCGATAACGAACGAGACTCTAGCCTGCTAAATAGGTGACGGGTTTTATCAATTGAAACCGAAGGGAGTACGGAGGCGTCGGGATCAGGTGGCGGCGATTCGGGTCTCGGTGGGACTGGTTCCTTTAGTGAGGCAATCTCTCGGCTTGGTTTCGTTGTGCTTTGTTCGTCGGGTGTACGGCCTTCACGGGTTGGTTGCCTGGCGGATGAGGTATGGCGGGGCTTTGTCGGGAATGTCTCGCGGGGGCTGGCTCTATTGTTATTCGGTCGTCGTCATCCCCGGCGATACCTTCTGCTCTCGCGTCCGTCACGCAGTCTTCTTAGAGGGACAAGCGGCGTCCAGCCGCGTGACAGTGAGCAATAACAGGTCTGTGATGCCCTTAGATGTCCTGGGCCGCACGCGCGCTACACTGAAGGAATCAGCGTGTTTCACTCTCCCTGTCCGAAAGGACCGGGTAACCGCTGAACCTCCTTCGTGGTTGGGATTGGGGACTGCAATGATCCCCATGAACCAGGAATCCCTAGTAGGCGCGGGTCACTAGCCCGCGTCGATTACGTCCCTGCCCTTTGTACACACCGCCCGTCGCTACTACCGATTGAATGATTTAGTGAGGCCTTCGGACGGGCTTGTCGGGGTGCCGTCGAGTGGGGAGCAATCTCTGCCCGTGCGGTGCCTACCAACGGCGAGACTGAAAGATGGTCGAACTTGATCCTTTAGAGGAAGTAAAAGTCGTAACAAGGTTTCCGTAGGTGAACCTGCGGAAGGATCATAAACGAACAAGACAAATGTTTTGCGCATATGGCTTTGGTTGAGCACGAAACAACTAAAAGTTGCAAAACAAAAAAAACCCCATCAAAAGTCTTTCGGCGTAAGACATCGTATGAACTATGTGTGGGTTGACGGAAGAAAATCATTTATTTTGAACGGGTATCAGGCGCTCTGATGCGCGGTGGTTTAAAGCGGATTCGCCTTTTCAAATTGATTTTTCTTTCCTCTCGGCTCAAAAAAAAACACAAAGTCTTTCGATTTGGTCTATGGCCGTGAGCAAATTCTTCCTGCTTCGATGGTGAATGTCTCTATAGATTCATTCGACCTTTAGCGGCGCTCACAGTGTTGACGTTAGTAGAGTGAAGAATACGATAGCCCGCCTGGGCCGCGAGTACCGAAGGAACAATAAAGGAGATTTTATAAAGTCTTAGTCCCTAAATCAAACACTTTGAAAAATAAAAACTCGGTGGATGGAGAGTCGGAAAAAAAAAAAAAAAACATCAAGATTTTGAACGGGTATCAGGCGCTCTGATGCGCGGTGGTTTAAAGCGGATACGCCCAATCGAAATTGTTTTTTTTTTGTTTCTCTCTTCGTCTTCGGGATTTTTTGATTCTCGGTGGGGGACGAAAGTGTGAGACTTTACTCTGGACGTTCTTTTCGGGCGTAGATACTCGTGGTTGCGTGCGTGTGCGTCGTATAGACTAACACTCCAAAGCCCGACACTATGCCGTTGAAAACCGAATGTTTTTTAAGCTTGCCCTTCGCCCTCTCGATGAAGTAGGAAGAATTCAAAATCACAATAACACACTAAACCCAAATTCTAGTACGAGTGTTTATCGGAACATTTTCTTTCTGGCTTTCTTTCTCCGCCCTCGCATTCATTTGCTTGGGCGGGTTGGAGAAAAAGAGAGAAGAAAACGAATATGTCGTTTTATATACGACCCTGAACGGTGGATCACTAGGCTCGTGGATCGATGAAGAGCGCAGCAAAGTGCGCTAATCCATGCGAACTGCAGAACACATGGAGCATCGAAATCTTGAACGTAAATGGCGGCCCAGCTTCTCGCTCGGGCCACATCTGACTGAGGGTCGGTCGAATGATGAACGAACAGAGATTTTTTCAGTCTTGGTTTTGCATGTTGGGTCGCGGCGAGATTTATTTTTCACCCGGCCTGACCGCATAAAAGCTCCCGAATCTCTAACGTCTGGGTGCCGCGCGACTTAAGTGTCCGCGATGCCTCAAATACAAAAAAGGGGGAAAAATAAAAGAAGGTTCGCCCTGTTTTGTTTTTTTCCTCTCTATTCAAAAGAAACCTTTTTCGATGGCAAAACAGATGGGAAATTTTTGAGCCAACTCAAAAAAAAATTTTAGAAATAAACACATCTTCTCGAACAAGGTGTCGGCTGCGTGTGCGCGATATACCGCTTCAACGCGAGTTTAGTTGTGTGTGTGCGCCGGGCGTGTCGAAGTGTCGACCACCGCGAATTATCACTCACTCTAACCGCTCGTTATGCAAGCTTGGTTCGCGCACGACGCGTTGTTTCAATACAAAAAGCCGCAGGACGCCCTGTCACTTTTCGTAAATTAATTTTTGCGAATAACGAGAGACTCGCTTTATTTCGAAAAAAAAAAATTTGAACCGGCAATTATTCAATCTTTCCCGGCTTTAAAACGCCAAAGTCTGCCGAGCTAGATAAAGTGTTGTCTCCTTTTGAAAACAAACAATTCATTCTGACCTCAGTTTAGATGAGACTACCCGCTGAACTTAAGCATATCAGTAAGCGGAGGAAAAGAAACTAACAAGGATTCCCTTAGTAGCGGCGAGCGAACAGGGATGAGCCCAGCACCGAACCTCGCGCCCGGTTGAGCGGGTGCCGAGGAATGTGGTGTTCGGGAGGATCGTGCGCGTCTGTCCGGTATCTATCGTCCAAGTCTCCATGAACGGGGCGAGCAACCCACAGAGGGTGTCAGGCCCGTAGATAAGACGAGCCGAGACCGTGCATCGGATCCCTTCCCAAGAGTCGGGTTGCTTGAGCGTGCAGCCCTAAGCGGGAGGTAAACTCCTTCTAAGGCTAAATATCGCCACGAGACCGATAGCGAACAAGTACCGCGAGGGAAAGTTGAAAAGAACTTTGAAGAGAGAGTTCAAGAGTGCGTGAAACCGTTCAGGGGGTTAAACGGGTGGGCCCTCGAAGGTCGAACAAGTCCCCGCTCCCGGCACTTGGTTGTATGCCCTTAACGCTGCATGGAGACTGCCTGAATTGGCGGCTCTCTTGCATAAGTCGTTCTGCGATCGCAATAGCCACGCCAAGGTCCGCAAGTGGGGGGCCTAGTAGGACTCCGCGACCGACTGGGTGTCTGTTACACGGGGCGTCCTCCGTTAGCGAGTTTCGTGGTTACCTTCGCGGGTGCCGCGATGACGAGCGCGGCGTTTCCCAACAGTACTGCCCGGTCGTGACCTGTCTCCTCCCGGGAGGTGTCGTAGCTTTTTTTTGTAAAAGAGAAAAAGTTGCGGTGCTCAACCTGTGGAGGCCCAGAGCGGAGAGTAGAAGTCGGGTCCCACCCGACCCGTCTTGAAACACGGACCAAGGAGTCTAACATGTGCGCAAGTCGTCGAGAAATTATCAAACTAAACTCGCGAGGCGCAATGAAAGTGAAGCGGCCCCGATGAGGGTGCATCCGCGAGGGGTGATCCCGTCTCGAACAGAGCGGGCGCAACCCCAGGGCGTCCGAATGCTCGCGAGATCTTTCCCCCTTAAAAGGGTTTGGTCGAGTCGGCCGGACGAACCCAGAGCGCACACGTTGGGACCCGAAAGATGGTGACCTATGCCTGGCCAGGACGAAGCCAGGGGAAACCCTGGTGGAGGTCCGCAGCGATTCTGACGTGCAAATCGATCGTCGGAGTTGGGTATAGGGGCGAAAGACTAATCGAACCATCTAGTAGCTGGTTCCCCCCGAAGTTTCCCTCAGGATAGCTGGTGCTCGCAAAGAGAACAAACGGAGTTTCATCCGGTAAAGCGAATGATTAGAGGCCTTGGGGTCGAAACGACCTCAACCTATTCTCAAACTTTCAATGGGTGAGAAGCCCGGCCTTTTTCCTTGATTGAGGCCGCGGCAATTGATTTGAATCTGAGCGCCCAGTGGGCCATTTTTGGTAAGCAGAACTGGCGCTGTGGGATGAACCAAACGCCCGGTTAAGGCGCCTAAACGACGCACATTTCGGATCCCACGAAAAGGAGTTGGTTGCTAAAGACAGCAGGACGGTGGCCATGGAGGTCGGAATCCGCTCA
>NW_025804853.1:0-5000 GCF_021234035.1 Daphnia pulicaria | reverse complement strand
GGCTCTCAAGTGGGTTGGTCGGGCGTGTCGTGATGACTCGCGACCGTAAAAAATTCCCACTCAAATTCTCCCATTTCCGACGACGGTGTTTGGCAACGACTCTCTCGCCCGGCCTCTGGTCGGCGCGAGAGAGGAGTGAGCGAGACCCGTCGATTCGAAAAAAAGCCGTCACACCGTCGAGGCGTGGCGGCTCTCAAATGGGTTGGTCGGGCGTGTCGTGATGACTTGCGACCGTAAAAAATTCCCACTCGTCGAAAATTTTCTAAGTCCCAACTTTGAAAACGACGGTTCCTGAAAGTCGGCTGGCGGTTGGATGGGGCAATGTCCCCGTCCAATCGCTAAAAATGAGCCGGAAAACGGAGACATTATGCGGCGGAACATTAGTGGTTTTCCTTAGTATAGAAGAGGTCTCGATTCCTAAACTCGGAAAAATTTTCAGAGTCCCAAAAATTTTCGAAGTGTCGAATAGTTTGGTTTCTCGAATTGAAAATTTTTTTTCAAATTTGCGACATTACGACAAGCAGCGATTGTAAAGCCCGGTCCAAATTTTTCAAACGAGTCTTACTTCTTGTTAGTCCGCCTGGCCGATACCAAAGAATGGCCGACCGTCGACTATCGGGCGAATAGACGGGTGAAAGAAATAAAGTCGAAGCCGGTGGTTGGATAGATATCGAAGGGAAGGCGAAAGAGGCGAAAAGGAAAGCGCGAAATTTCTTTAGTAGCTTCGACGCAAAAACTTTGGTATCGACGGGGAGCTTTGGGAAATGAAACGAAGACGCAGAATGGGAAGTTGTCCGGTTCGGCGTTAGTTGTAGTTTCATTTCCACCGTAGCTGAGCTCCTTTCCGCCCGCCACTTCACATGATTTTAGTTTCGATTCCGTTCGATCGCGCTTGCACTGTCTTTGTTTTTTTTTTCACTGCTTGGATCGCGGCTTTGCTCTAACCAGTTTAGCCCCATGCGATCAAAAAGTCTTAAAAAAAAAAACCGTTGAACGGAGACGAACTCGATGAGCTGTCGGTGTGTGAAATATCATTCCTTCGGTAAAACCGTTTTCGAAATTTCCGATGGTCGGTATATGTAAAAATATATCCGAACCGCGATGTGGACGGGAATTCAAACGCCCGCTTCACCGATTGGTGCGACAGCTGAGAAGCTCGTCACTCGATCCAACGACTCTTGGTCGAAAAGTTCAGAAGAGGTGCGCGCGTCAAACATTTTTTTGGTTTCGGACGTTTCGTTTCTTCGGCACGTGTGGTTTGTCTGTGGCCGTCTGTGAGAGAAATCGGACGCTTGTTCTTTGTTATTTTACCGTAACAAGACAAGACGGGAAAGATTCTTTCTTCCAAACTTACGGCATCATAACCATCAGCGTTTACCGTCAGCGACGATACGGAAGAGAAAAGAAAATGGTGCGCGTCTTTTCACTTTTTGACACCGTATCAAAAAAAATTACCGTTCAGGCGGAAATGTGTGTGTGTGTGTGTGAGCCGAGAGATAAAAAATAAAAAAGCCACCAAACAGAACGCTTTCAAATTATTTCGTGCGGCGTGCGCATATTTCACATTTTGCCGTTTGACGGAAGCTCGTTGTGTGGAACACAGAAGTGGAGATGGACGGAGTTGAAGGGGGGCGAAGACGGCCCGGTCGGACAAAGTCAAGAGATTGAAATATACGAGAGAATTGGGTGGAAGTGATGGCAAATCTATAAAATTCAAAAATCGGATGAGATGCGAGGACCGCAAAATGTGGCGTCGACTCTGACTCTCTTTTACTACGAACTTCCCTTCGACGGAAGATATCGAGAGCTGAGCTGAGCGCCCGCTGAGTATGGCCGGCGTAATTACAAACGAGTTACGGTTGGAGCTATATCGATTGTACGTATCCCGAACGTTCATCGAACAAGCCAGATCAACTCGGCGCCCGGTAAGATGTACGCTCAGTTATGGCCATGACACACGAAGGGAGAATTCAAACGGCTGTGAGTGTACGGCCCGCCCGGAGTTGTGTGTAGGCAGTGACCTCTCAAGAAAAAACGTAAAAAAATTTTTTTTGACAGTCACCGGTCTGCGACAAGTAATCAGTACGAAACTTGGGTGCAATGCAAAAAACATTTTGAGAATCCTTGCTTGACAACAACGAATCTAACACGATAAAAAAACGATCCCCATCGGTGTACCGCTTGCTTTTCTCGCGCGTCGGCGCAGAATCGCTTATTCAGCTGCCCTTGGAATATGTTCGTTTCGTGCATACTTGATCTCGGTCATTCTTCGGTGAACTCTTAAAGAATTGCGCACTTTTATAGGGGTAGTCTGGTTGCTTGTCTCGACTTGAAATGATTTGTTTTTTTCCGCCCATGACTTTCTATACGATGCCTCTATGCTGGCCTCTGACCGCGGTTGTTCCGAGTTTTCTCTTTCTCTTCGAAAGTCTTTGCGGAAAATTCTGCCTCGTGTGACCGTTGAGCGGTGAGGTGTGTGTGTGTGTGTGTGTCGTGCGGGGTGATGCGAGAGTGTGCCTCGGCGGTGGAAAAATAAAAATAAAACTCTGAGCCCACAAAAATTTAAAAGATGTATGCTTGTCAGCTTAGTAAAGCAGGCTTGACTTATGAGCATACAGCACGCCACATATGACCGTCGAAAACCGTAATACGGGAAAAAAAGTTGATGAATATATCAAGACCGGTCGAATGAATCCGATTCACTTTGGGCTCATAGACCGTTGAATGGTCTTTGACTTTGGAAATTGAAATGAAAAAAATCCAACAAACGGATCGGATCGGTGTTTCTCTTCACTGGGACTCGCTGTGACACGCCAGGCGTTGCGATCAAAAATTTTAGTTTCCGAAGAAAAAGAAAAAAAACGAAAAACGTGTTGATTTGGTGTGTGTTTGGTGATGCGTGGGCGAAATAAAAACCCGCAACTCGCCGGATGCATATCAAACAAACATACACGAAATACCTGGTTGATCCTGCCAGTAGCATATGCTTGTCTCAAAGATTAAGCCATGCATGTCTAAGTACAAGCCGCTAGACGGCGAAACCGCGAATGGCTCAATAAATCAGTTATGGTTCCTTAGATCCACTCCATCCTACTTGGATAACTGTGGTAATTCTAGAGCTAATACATGCACTCGAGCCTCGACTGCGGGCTTTCGGGCTCGCAGAAGAGGTGCTTTTATTAGATCAAAACCAGTCGGGGCCGGGCTTTCGGGCTCGCGCACCGTACCAATTTTGGTGACTCTGGATAACTTCACGCCGATCGCACGGCCTTCGCGCCGGCGACGTATCTTTCAAATGTCTGCCTTATCAACTGTCGATGGTAGGTTACGCGCCTACCATGGTTGCAACGGGGTAACGGGGAATCGGGGTTCGATTCCGGAGAGGGAGCCTGAGAAACGGCTACCACATCCAAGGAAGGCAGCAGGCGCGCAAATTACCCACTCCCGGCACGGGGAGGTAGTGACGAAAAATAACGATACGGGACTCTTCCGAGGCCCCGTGATTGGAATGAGTACACTTTAAATCCTTTAACGAGGAACCATTGGAGGGCAAGTCTGGTGCCAGCAGCCCGCGGTAACTCCAGCTCCAATAGCGTATATTAAAGTTGTTGCGGTTAAAAAAGCTCGTAGTCGGATGTCTGTCTTCGGCCGGGCGGCGCCGCTCTGAATCAAGGGTGTTGCGTTTCACGCTCTGGGAGCCCGGGTGTCAAAGCCCGACTCTCTTCACGGTCGGACAACATCGCCGGAGTGGTGGTCGGTGCGTCGTTGTTGTATCTGCGGCCAGAGTTGGAAAGTTCTTTCGGGTTCTTTTTTAAATTTTTGGTCGTAGTTGACTCGATTCGCTCCACCCAGTCAATCGTTCGGGGTGCCCTTCACCGGGTGTCTCGGGCGGCCGGCAACGTTTACTTTGAACAAATTAGAGTGCTCAAAGCAGGTGTATCCCAACGCCTGAATATCGCAGCATGGAATGATGGAATAGGACCTCGGTCCGATTTTGCTGGTCTTTTACTTTTGGACCCGAGGTAATGGTCAATAGAGACGGACGGGGGCATTCGTACTGCGGCGACAGAGGTGAAATTCTTGGACCGCCGCAAGACGAACAACAGCGAAGGCATTTGCCAAGATGTTTTCCTTGATCAAGAACGAAAGTTAGAGGTTCGAAGGCGATCAGATACCGCCCTAGTTCTAACCATAAACGATGCCAACCAGCAATCCGTCGGAGTTACTCCAATGACTCGACGGGCAGCTTCCGGGAAACCAAAGTCTTTGGGTTCCGGGGGAAGTATGGTTGCAAAGCTGAAACTTAAAGGAATTGACGGAAGGGCACCACCAGGAGTGGAGCCTGCGGCTTAATTTGACTCAACACGGGAAACCTCACCAGGCCCGGACACTGGAAGGATTGACAGATTGAGAGCTCTTTCTTGATTCGGTGGGTGGTGGTGCATGGCCGTTCTTAGTTGGTGGAGCGATTTGTCTGGTTAATTCCGATAACGAACGAGACTCTAGCCTGCTAAATAGGTGACGGGTTTTATCAATTGAAACCGAAGGGAGTACGGAGGCGTCGGGATCAGGTGGCGGCGATTCGGGTCTCGGTGGGACTGGTTCCTTTAGTGAGGCAATCTCTCGGCTTGGTTTCGTTGTGCTTTGTTCGTCGGGTGTACGGCCTTCACGGGTTGGTTGCCTGGCGGATGAGGTATGGCGGGGGCTTTGTCGGGAATGTCTCGCGGGGGGCTGGCTCTATTGTTATTCGGTCGTCGTCATCCCCGGCGATACCTTCTGCTCTCGCGTCCGTCACGCAGTCTTCTTAGAGGGACAAGCGGCGTCCAGCCGCGTGACAGTGAGCAATAACAGGTCTGTGATGCCCTTAGATGTCCTGGGCCGCACGCGCGCTACACTGAAGGAATCAGCGTGTTTCACTCTCCCTGTCCGAAAGGACCGGGTAACCGCTGAACCTCCTTCGTGGTTGGGATTGGGGACTGCAATGATCCCCATGAACCAGG
>NW_025804852.1:20000-23231 GCF_021234035.1 Daphnia pulicaria | reverse complement strand
ATGCCAACCAGCAATCCGTCGGAGTTACTCCAATGACTCGACGGGCAGCTTCCGGGAAACCAAAGTCTTTGGGTTCCGGGGGAAGTATGGTTGCAAAGCTGAAACTTAAAGGAATTGACGGAAGGGCACCACCAGGAGTGGAGCCTGCGGCTTAATTTGACTCAACACGGGAAACCTCACCAGGCCCGGACACTGGAAGGATTGACAGATTGAGAGCTCTTTCTTGATTCGGTGGGTGGTGGTGCATGGCCGTTCTTAGTTGGTGGAGCGATTTGTCTGGTTAATTCCGATAACGAACGAGACTCTAGCCTGCTAAATAGGTGACGGGTTTTATCAATTGAAACCGAAGGGAGTACGGAGGCGTCGGGATCAGGTGGCGGCGATTCGGGTCTCGGTGGGACTGGTTCCTTTAGTGAGGCAATCTCTCGGCTTGGTTTCGTTGTGCTTTGTTCGTCGGGTGTACGGCCTTCACGGGTTGGTTGCCTGGCGGATGAGGTATGGCGGGGCTTTGTCGGGAATGTCTCGCGGGGGCTGGCTCTATTGTTATTCGGTCGTCGTCATCCCCGGCGATACCTTCTGCTCTCGCGTCCGTCACGCAGTCTTCTTAGAGGGACAAGCGGCGTCCAGCCGCGTGACAGTGAGCAATAACAGGTCTGTGATGCCCTTAGATGTCCTGGGCCGCACGCGCGCTACACTGAAGGAATCAGCGTGTTTCACTCTCCCTGTCCGAAAGGACCGGGTAACCGCTGAACCTCCTTCGTGGTTGGGATTGGGGACTGCAATGATCCCCATGAACCAGGAATCCCTAGTAGGCGCGGGTCACTAGCCCGCGTCGATTACGTCCCTGCCCTTTGTACACACCGCCCGTCGCTACTACCGATTGAATGATTTAGTGAGGCCTTCGGACGGGCTTGTCGGGGTGCCGTCGAGTGGGGAGCAATCTCTGCCCGTGCGGTGCCTACCAACGGCGAGACTGAAAGATGGTCGAACTTGATCCTTTAGAGGAAGTAAAAGTCGTAACAAGGTTTCCGTAGGTGAACCTGCGGAAGGATCATAAACGAACAAGACAAATGTTTTGCGCATATGGCTTTGGTTGAGCACGAAACAACTAAAAGTTGCAAAACAAAAAAAACCCCATCAAAAGTCTTTCGGCGTAAGACATCGTATGAACTATGTGTGGGTTGACGGAAGAAAATCATTTATTTTGAACGGGTATCAGGCGCTCTGATGCGCGGTGGTTTAAAGCGGATTCGCCTTTTCAAATTGATTTTTCTTTCCTCTCGGCTCAAAAAAAAACACAAAGTCTTTCGATTTGGTCTATGGCCGTGAGCAAATTCTTCCTGCTTCGATGGTGAATGTCTCTATAGATTCATTCGACCTTTAGCGGCGCTCACAGTGTTGACGTTAGTAGAGTGAAGAATACGATAGCCCGCCTGGGCCGCGAGTACCGAAGGAACAATAAAGGAGATTTTATAAAGTCTTAGTCCCTAAATCAAACACTTTGAAAAATAAAAACTCGGTGGATGGAGAGTCGGAAAAAAAAAAAAAAAACATCAAGATTTTGAACGGGTATCAGGCGCTCTGATGCGCGGTGGTTTAAAGCGGATACGCCCAATCGAAATTGTTTTTTTTTTGTTTCTCTCTTCGTCTTCGGGATTTTTTGATTCTCGGTGGGGGACGAAAGTGTGAGACTTTACTCTGGACGTTCTTTTCGGGCGTAGATACTCGTGGTTGCGTGCGTGTGCGTCGTATAGACTAACACTCCAAAGCCCGACACTATGCCGTTGAAAACCGAATGTTTTTTAAGCTTGCCCTTCGCCCTCTCGATGAAGTAGGAAGAATTCAAAATCACAATAACACACTAAACCCAAATTCTAGTACGAGTGTTTATCGGAACATTTTCTTTCTGGCTTTCTTTCTCCGCCCTCGCATTCATTTGCTTGGGCGGGTTGGAGAAAAAGAGAGAAGAAAACGAATATGTCGTTTTATATACGACCCTGAACGGTGGATCACTAGGCTCGTGGATCGATGAAGAGCGCAGCAAAGTGCGCTAATCCATGCGAACTGCAGAACACATGGAGCATCGAAATCTTGAACGTAAATGGCGGCCCAGCTTCTCGCTCGGGCCACATCTGACTGAGGGTCGGTCGAATGATGAACGAACAGAGATTTTTTCAGTCTTGGTTTTGCATGTTGGGTCGCGGCGAGATTTATTTTTCACCCGGCCTGACCGCATAAAAGCTCCCGAATCTCTAACGTCTGGGTGCCGCGCGACTTAAGTGTCCGCGATGCCTCAAATACAAAAAAGGGGGAAAAATAAAAGAAGGTTCGCCCTGTTTTGTTTTTTTCCTCTCTATTCAAAAGAAACCTTTTTCGATGGCAAAACAGATGGGAAATTTTTGAGCCAACTCAAAAAAAAATTTTAGAAATAAACACATCTTCTCGAACAAGGTGTCGGCTGCGTGTGCGCGATATACCGCTTCAACGCGAGTTTAGTTGTGTGTGTGCGCCGGGCGTGTCGAAGTGTCGACCACCGCGAATTATCACTCACTCTAACCGCTCGTTATGCAAGCTTGGTTCGCGCACGACGCGTTGTTTCAATACAAAAAGCCGCAGGACGCCCTGTCACTTTTCGTAAATTAATTTTTGCGAATAACGAGAGACTCGCTTTATTTCGAAAAAAAAAAATTTGAACCGGCAATTATTCAATCTTTCCCGGCTTTAAAACGCCAAAGTCTGCCGAGCTAGATAAAGTGTTGTCTCCTTTTGAAAACAAACAATTCATTCTGACCTCAGTTTAGATGAGACTACCCGCTGAACTTAAGCATATCAGTAAGCGGAGGAAAAGAAACTAACAAGGATTCCCTTAGTAGCGGCGAGCGAACAGGGATGAGCCCAGCACCGAACCTCGCGCCCGGTTGAGCGGGTGCCGAGGAATGTGGTGTTCGGGAGGATCGTGCGCGTCTGTCCGGTATCTATCGTCCAAGTCTCCATGAACGGGGCGAGCAACCCACAGAGGGTGTCAGGCCCGTAGATAAGACGAGCCGAGACCGTGCATCGGATCCCTTCCCAAGAGTCGGGTTGCTTGAGCGTGCAGCCCTAAGCGGGAGGTAAACTCCTTCTAAGGCTAAATATCGCCACGAGACCGATAGCGAACAAGTACCGCGAGGGAAAGTTGAAAAGAACTTTGAAGAGAGAGTTCAAGAGTGCGTGAAACCGTTCAGGGGGTTA
>NW_025804852.1:5000-15000 GCF_021234035.1 Daphnia pulicaria | reverse complement strand
GTTGTCGAAAATGAAAATTGAAAAAATTTTCTAAGTCCGAAAAATTGAAAAATTTTTCTAAGTCCCGACGATGGATAGTGAAGCTATAGGCGGCACTGGGACGAGCAAAGACGGCTGAAAAAGAGAGAAAGAGCGAAAGAAAAAAAGTTGGAAAAAATTTCTAAGTCCTAAAATTTCCAAGACCGGTTTTTGGTGGAGACCGGTCGGCAGTTGAGCGGGCGGCCCGGCCTGAGCTCAGGTGAATGTCCGGCAAAATTTCGGAAATCAACTTTTTCGTACAGTTACTGCCCGGAACATCCACTACTTTCCTATATAGGGAAGAGGTTGTCGAAAATGAAAATTGAAAAAATTTTCTAAGTCCGAAAAATTGAAAAATTTTTCTAAGTCCCGACGATGGATAGTGAAGCTATAGGCGGCACTGGGACGAGCAAAGACGGCTGAAAAAGAGAGAAAGAGCGAAAGAAAAAAAGTTGGAAAAAATTTCTAAGTCCTAAAATTTCCAAGACCGGTTTTTGGTGGTGACCGGTCGGCGGGTGTGATGGTAAGCCCCGCCTGAGCTCTGGTGAAAGCCCGGCAAAATTTCGGAAATCAACTTTTTCGTACAGTTACTGCCCGGAACATCCACTACTTTCCTATATAGGGAAGAGGTTGTCGAGAAAGAAAAAGTTGAAAAATTTTCTAAGTCCTAAAATTTCCAAGACCGGTTTTTGGTGGTGACCGGGCGGCAGTTGAGCGGGCGGCCCGGCCTGAGCTCAGGTGAATGTCCGGCAAAAATTCGGAAATCGACTTTTTCGTACAGTTACTGCCCGGAACATCCACTACTTTCCTATATAGGGAAGAGGTTGTCGAAAAAAAGAAAGTTGAAAAATTTTCTAAGTCCGAAAAATTGAAAAATTTTTCTAAGTCCCGACGACGTGGTAGTGACGTGGTTGGCGGGACTTGGACGTATAAAGGCCGATGAAAAAAAATGGAAATGGAAATGAAAATTTCTCGATTTCCGACGACGGTGTTTGGCAACGACTCTCTCGCCCGGCCACTGGTCGGCGCGAGAGAGGAGTGAGCGAGACCCGTCGATTCGAAAAGAGAAGCCGTCACACCGTCGAGGCGTGGCGGCTCTCAAGTGGGTTGGTCGGGCGTGTCGTGATGACTCGCGACCGTAAAAAATTCCCACTCAAATTCTCCCATTTCCGACGACGGTGTTTGGCAACGACTCTCTCGCCCGGCCTCTGGTCGGCGCGAGAGAGGAGTGAGCGAGACCCGTCGATTCGAAAAAAAGCCGTCACACCGTCGAGGCGTGGCGGCTCTCAAATGGGTTGGTCGGCGCGTGTCGTGATGACTTGCGACCGTAAAAAATTCCCACTCGTCGAAAATTTTCTAAGTCCCAACTTTGAAAACGACGGTTCCTGAAAGTCGGCTGGCGGTTGGATGGGGCAATGTCCCCGTCCAATCGCTAAAAATGAGCCGGAAAACGGAGACATTATGCGGCGGAACATTAGTGGTTTTCCTTAGTATAGAAGAGGTCTCGATTCCTAAACTCGGAAAAATTTTCAGAGTCCCAAAAATTTTCGAAGTGTCGAATAGTTTGGTTTCTCGAATTGAAAATTTTTTTCAAATTTGCGACATTACGACAAGCAGCGATTGTAAAGCCCGGTCCAAATTTTTCAAACGAGTCTTACTTCTTGTTAGTCCGCCTGGCCGATACCAAAGAATGGCCGACCGTCGACTATCGGGCGAATAGACGGGTGAAAGAAATAAAGTCGAAGCCGGTGGTTGGATAGATATCGAAGGGAAGGCGAAAGAGGCGAAAAGGAAAGCGCGAAATTTCTTTAGTAGCTTCGACGCAAAAACTTTGGTATCGACGGGGAGCTTTGGGAAATGAAACGAAGACGCAGAATGGGAAGTTGTCCGGTTCGGCGTTAGTTGTAGTTTCATTTCCACCGTAGCTGAGCTCCTTTCCGCCCGCCACTTCACATGATTTTAGTTTCGATTCCGTTCGATCGCGCTTGCACTGTCTTTGTTTTTTTTTCACTGCTTGGATCGCGGCTTTGCTCTAACCAGTTTAGCCCCATGCGATCAAAAAGTCTTAAAAAAAAAAAACCGTTGAACGGAGACGAACTCGATGAGCTGTCGGTGTGTGAAATATCATTCCTTCGGTAAAACCGTTTTCGAAATTTCCGATGGTCGGTATATGTAAAAATATATCCGAACCGCGATGTGGACGGGAATTCAAACGCCCGCTTCACCGATTGGTGCGACAGCTGAGAAGCTCGTCACTCGATCCAACGACTCTTGGTCGAAAAGTTCAGAAGAGGTGCGCGCGTCAAACATTTTTTTGGTTTCGGACGTTTCGTTTCTTCGGCACGTGTGGTTTGTCTGTGGCCGTCTGTGAGAGAAATCGGACGCTTGTTCTTTGTTATTTTACCGTAACAAGACAAGACGGGAAAGATTCTTTCTTCCAAACTTACGGCATCATAACCATCAGCGTTTACCGTCAGCGACGATACGGAAGAGAAAAGAAAATGGTGCGCGTCTTTTCACTTTTTGACACCGTATCAAAAAAAATTACCGTTCAGGCGGAAATGTGTGTGTGTGTGTGTGAGCCGAGAGATAAAAAATAAAAAAGCCACCAAACAGAACGCTTTCAAATTATTTCGTGCGGCGTGCGCATATTTCACATTTTGCCGTTTGACGGAAGCTCGTTGTGTGGAACACAGAAGTGGAGATGGACGGAGTTGAAGGGGGGCGAAGACGGCCCGGTCGGACAAAGTCAAGAGATTGAAATATACGAGAGAATTGGGTGGAAGTGATGGCAAATCTATAAAATTCAAAAATCGGATGAGATGCGAGGACCGCAAAATGTGGCGTCGACTCTGACTCTCTTTTACTACGAACTTCCCTTCGACGGAAGATATCGAGAGCTGAGCTGAGCGCCCGCTGAGTATGGCCGGCGTAATTACAAACGAGTTACGGTTGGAGCTATATCGATTGTACGTATCCCGAACGTTCATCGAACAAGCCAGATCAACTCGGCGCCCGGTAAGATGTACGCTCAGTTATGGCCATGACACACGAAGGGAGAATTCAAACGGCTGTGAGTGTACGGCCCGCCCGGAGTTGTGTGTAGGCAGTGACCTCTCAAGAAAAAACGTAAAAAAATTTTTTTTGACAGTCACCGGTCTGCGACAAGTAATCAGTACGAAACTTGGGTGCAATGCAAAAAACATTTTGAGAATCCTTGCTTGACAACAACGAATCTAACACGATAAAAAAACGATCCCCATCGGTGTACCGCTTGCTTTTCTCGCGCTTCGGCGCAGAATCGCTTATTCAGCTGCCCTTGGAATATGTTCGTTTCGTGCATACTTGATCTCGGTCATTCTTCGGTGAACTCTTAAAGAATTGCGCACTTTTATAGGGGTAGTCTGGTTGCTTGTCTCGACTTGAAATGATTTGTTTTTTTCCGCCCATGACTTTCTATACGATGCCTCTATGCTGGCCTCTGACCGCGGTTGTTCCGAGTTTTCTCTTTCTCTTCGAAAGTCTTTGCGGAAAATTCTGCCTCGTGTGACCGTTGAGCGGTGAGGTGTGTGTGTGTGTGTGTGTCGTGCGGGGTGATGCGAGAGTGTGCCTCGGCGGTGGAAAAATAAAAATAAAACTCTGAGCCCACAAAAATTTAAAAGATGTATGCTTGTCAGCTTAGTAAAGCAGGCTTGACTTATGAGCATACAGCACGCCACATATGACCGTCGAAAACCGTAATACGGGAAAAAAAGTTGATGAATATATCAAGACCGGTCGAATGAATCCGATTCACTTTGGGCTCATAGACCGTTGAATGGTCTTTGACTTTGGAAATTGAAATGAAAAAAATCCAACAAACGGATCGGATCGGTGTTTCTCTTCACTGGGACTCGCTGTGACACGCCAGGCGTTGCGATCAAAAATTTTAGTTTCCGAAGAAAAAGAAAAAAAAACGAAAAACGTGTTGATTTGGTGTGTGTTTGGTGATGCGTGGGCGAAATAAAAACCCGCAACTCGCCGGATGCATATCAAACAAACATACACGAAATACCTGGTTGATCCTGCCAGTAGCATATGCTTGTCTCAAAGATTAAGCCATGCATGTCTAAGTACAAGCCGCTAGACGGCGAAACCGCGAATGGCTCAATAAATCAGTTATGGTTCCTTAGATCCACTCCATCCTACTTGGATAACTGTGGTAATTCTAGAGCTAATACATGCACTCGAGCCTCGACTGCGGGCTTTCGGGCTCGCAGAAGAGGTGCTTTTATTAGATCAAAACCAGTCGGGGCCGGGCTTTCGGGCTCGCGCACCGTACCAATTTTGGTGACTCTGGATAACTTCACGCCGATCGCACGGCCTTCGCGCCGGCGACGTATCTTTCAAATGTCTGCCTTATCAACTGTCGATGGTAGGTTACGCGCCTACCATGGTTGCAACGGGTAACGGGGAATCGGGGTTCGATTCCGGAGAGGGAGCCTGAGAAACGGCTACCACATCCAAGGAAGGCAGCAGGCGCGCAAATTACCCACTCCCGGCACGGGGAGGTAGTGACGAAAAATAACGATACGGGACTCTTCCGAGGCCCCGTGATTGGAATGAGTACACTTTAAATCCTTTAACGAGGAACCATTGGAGGGCAAGTCTGGTGCCAGCAGCCGCGGTAACTCCAGCTCCAATAGCGTATATTAAAGTTGTTGCGGTTAAAAAGCTCGTAGTCGGATGTCTGTCTTCGGCCGGGCGGCGCCGCTCTGAATCAAGGGTGTTGCGTTTCACGCTCTGGGAGCCCGGGTGTCAAAGCCCGACTCTCTTCACGGTCGGACAACATCGCCGGAGTGGTGGTCGGTGCGTCGTTGTTGTATCTGCGGCCAGAGTTGGAAAGTTCTTTCGGGTTCTTTTTTAAATTTTGGTCGTAGTTGACTCGATTCGCTCCACCCAGTCAATCGTTCGGGGTGCCCTTCACCGGGTGTCTCGGGCGGCCGGCAACGTTTACTTTGAACAAATTAGAGTGCTCAAAGCAGGTGTATCCCAACGCCTGAATATCGCAGCATGGAATGATGGAATAGGACCTCGGTCCGATTTTGCTGGTCTTTTACTTTTGGACCCGAGGTAATGGTCAATAGAGACGGACGGGGGCATTCGTACTGCGGCGACAGAGGTGAAATTCTTGGACCGCCGCAAGACGAACAACAGCGAAGGCATTTGCCAAGAATGTTTTCCTTGATCAAGAACGAAAGTTAGAGGTTCGAAGGCGATCAGATACCGCCCTAGTTCTAACCATAAACGATGCCAACCAGCAATCCGTCGGAGTTACTCCAATGACTCGACGGGCAGCTTCCGGGAAACCAAAGTCTTTGGGTTCCGGGGGAAGTATGGTTGCAAAGCTGAAACTTAAAGGAATTGACGGAAGGGCACCACCAGGAGTGGAGCCTGCGGCTTAATTTGACTCAACACGGGAAACCTCACCAGGCCCGGACACTGGAAGGATTGACAGATTGAGAGCTCTTTCTTGATTCGGTGGGTGGTGGTGCATGGCCGTTCTTAGTTGGTGGAGCGATTTGTCTGGTTAATTCCGATAACGAACGAGACTCTAGCCTGCTAAATAGGTGACGGGTTTTATCAATTGAAACCGAAGGGAGTACGGAGGCGTCGGGATCAGGTGGCGGCGATTCGGGTCTCGGTGGGACTGGTTCCTTTAGTGAGGCAATCTCTCGGCTTGGTTTCGTTGTGCTTTGTTCGTCGGGTGTACGGCCTTCACGGGTTGGTTGCCTGGCGGATGAGGTATGGCGGGGCTTTGTCGGGAATGTCTCGCGGGGGCTGGCTCTATTGTTATTCGGTCGTCGTCATCCCCGGCGATACCTTCTGCTCTCGCGTCCGTCACGCAGTCTTCTTAGAGGGACAAGCGGCGTCCAGCCGCGTGACAGTGAGCAATAACAGGTCTGTGATGCCCTTAGATGTCCTGGGCCGCACGCGCGCTACACTGAAGGAATCAGCGTGTTTCACTCTCCCTGTCCGAAAGGACCGGGTAACCGCTGAACCTCCTTCGTGGTTGGGATTGGGGACTGCAATGATCCCCATGAACCAGGAATCCCTAGTAGGCGCGGGTCACTAGCCCGCGTCGATTACGTCCCTGCCCTTTGTACACACCGCCCGTCGCTACTACCGATTGAATGATTTAGTGAGGCCTTCGGACGGGCTTGTCGGGGTGCCGTCGAGTGGGGAGCAATCTCTGCCCGTGCGGTGCCTACCAACGGCGAGACTGAAAGATGGTCGAACTTGATCCTTTAGAGGAAGTAAAAGTCGTAACAAGGTTTCCGTAGGTGAACCTGCGGAAGGATCATAAACGAACAAGACAAATGTTTTGCGCATATGGCTTTGGTTGAGCACGAAACAACTAAAAGTTGCAAAACAAAAAAAACCCCATCAAAAGTCTTTCGGCGTAAGACATCGTATGAACTATGTGTGGGTTGACGGAAGAAAATCATTTATTTTGAACGGGTATCAGGCGCTCTGATGCGCGGTGGTTTAAAGCGGATTCGCCTTTTCAAATTGATTTTTCTTTCCTCTCGGCTCAAAAAAAAACACAAAGTCTTTCGATTTGGTCTATGGCCGTGAGCAAATTCTTCCTGCTTCGATGGTGAATGTCTCTATAGATTCATTCGACCTTTAGCGGCGCTCACAGTGTTGACGTTAGTAGAGTGAAGAATACGATAGCCCGCCTGGGCCGCGAGTACCGAAGGAACAATAAAGGAGATTTTATAAAGTCTTAGTCCCTAAATCAAACACTTTGAAAAATAAAAACTCGGTGGATGGAGAGTCGGAAAAAAAAAAAAAAACATCAAGATTTTGAACGGGTATCAGGCGCTCTGATGCGCGGTGGTTTAAAGCGGATACGCCCAATCGAAATTGTTTTTTTTTTGTTTCTCTCTTCGTCTTCGGGATTTTTTGATTCTCGGTGGGGGACGAAAGTGTGAGACTTTACTCTGGACGTTCTTTTCGGGCGTAGATACTCGTGGTTGCGTGCGTGTGCGTCGTATAGACTAACACTCCAAAGCCCGACACTATGCCGTTGAAAACCGAATGTTTTTTAAGCTTGCCCTTCGCCCTCTCGATGAAGTAGGAAGAATTCAAAATCACAATAACACACTAAACCCAAATTCTAGTACGAGTGTTTATCGGAACATTTTCTTTCTGGCTTTCTTTCTCCGCCCTCGCATTCATTTGCTTGGGCGGGTTGGAGAAAAAGAGAGAAGAAAACGAATATGTCGTTTTATATACGACCCTGAACGGTGGATCACTAGGCTCGTGGATCGATGAAGAGCGCAGCAAAGTGCGCTAATCCATGCGAACTGCAGAACACATGGAGCATCGAAATCTTGAACGTAAATGGCGGCCCAGCTTCTCGCTCGGGCCACATCTGACTGAGGGTCGGTCGAATGATGAACGAACAGAGATTTTTTCAGTCTTGGTTTTGCATGTTGGGTCGCGGCGAGATTTATTTTTCACCCGGCCTGACCGCATAAAAGCTCCCGAATCTCTAACGTCTGGGTGCCGCGCGACTTAAGTGTCCGCGATGCCTCAAATACAAAAAAGGGGGAAAAATAAAAGAAGGTTCGCCCTGTTTTGTTTTTTTCCTCTCTATTCAAAAGAAACCTTTTTCGATGGCAAAACAGATGGGAAATTTTTGAGCCAACTCAAAAAAAAATTTTAGAAATAAACACATCTTCTCGAACAAGGTGTCGGCTGCGTGTGCGCGATATACCGCTTCAACGCGAGTTTAGTTGTGTGTGTGCGCCGGGCGTGTCGAAGTGTCGACCACCGCGAATTATCACTCACTCTAACCGCTCGTTATGCAAGCTTGGTTCGCGCACGACGCGTTGTTTCAATACAAAAAGCCGCAGGACGCCCTGTCACTTTTCGTAAATTAATTTTTGCGAATAACGAGAGACTCGCTTTATTTCGAAAAAAAAAAATTTGAACCGGCAATTATTCAATCTTTCCCGGCTTTAAAACGCCAAAGTCTGCCGAGCTAGATAAAGTGTTGTCTCCTTTTGAAAACAAACAATTCATTCTGACCTCAGTTTAGATGAGACTACCCGCTGAACTTAAGCATATCAGTAAGCGGAGGAAAAGAAACTAACAAGGATTCCCTTAGTAGCGGCGAGCGAACAGGGATGAGCCCAGCACCGAACCTCGCGCCCGGTTGAGCGGGTGCCGAGGAATGTGGTGTTCGGGAGGATCGTGCGCGTCTGTCCGGTATCTATCGTCCAAGTCTCCATGAACGGGGCGAGCAACCCACAGAGGGTGTCAGGCCCGTAGATAAGACGAGCCGAGACCGTGCATCGGATCCCTTCCCAAGAGTCGGGTTGCTTGAGCGTGCAGCCCTAAGCGGGAGGTAAACTCCTTCTAAGGCTAAATATCGCCACGAGACCGATAGCGAACAAGTACCGCGAGGGAAAGTTGAAAAGAACTTTGAAGAGAGAGTTCAAGAGTGCGTGAAACCGTTCAGGGGGTTAAACGGGTGGGCCCTCGAAGGTCGAACAAGTCCCCGCTCCCGGCACTTGGTTGTATGCCCTTAACGCTGCATGGAGACTGCCTGAATTGGCGGCTCTCTTGCATAAGTCGTTCTGCGATCGCAATAGCCACGCCAAGGTCCGCAAGTGGGGGGCCTAGTAGGACTCCGCGACCGACTGGGTGTCTGTTACACGGGGCGTCCGTTAGCGAGTTTCGTGGTTACCTTCGCGGGTGCCGCGATGACGAGCGCGGCGTTTCCCAACAGTACTGCCCGGTCGTGACCTGTCTCCTCCCGGGAGGTGTCGTAGCTTTTTTTTGTAAAAGAGAAAAAGTTGCGGTGCTCAACCTGTGGAGGCCCAGAGCGGAGAGTAGAAGTCGGGTCCCACCCGACCCGTCTTGAAACACGGACCAAGGAGTCTAACATGTGCGCAAGTCGTCGAGAAATTATCAAACTAAACTCGCGAGGCGCAATGAAAGTGAAGCGGCCCCGATGAGGGTGCATCCGCGAGGGGTGATCCCGTCTCGAACAGAGCGGGCGCAACCCCAGGGCGTCCGAATGCTCGCGAGATCTTTCCCCCTTAAAAGGGTTTGGTCGAGTCGGCCGGACGAACCCAGAGCGCACACGTTGGGACCCGAAAGATGGTGACCTATGCCTGGCCAGGACGAAGCCAGGGGAAACCCTGGTGGAGGTCCGCAGCGATTCTGACGTGCAAATCGATCGTCGGAGTTGGGTATAGGGGCGAAAGACTAATCGAACCATCTAGTAGCTGGTTCCCCCCGAAGTTTCCCTCAGGATAGCTGGTGCTCGCAAAGAGAACAAACGGAGTTTCATCCGGTAAAGCGAATGATTAGAGGCCTTGGGGTCGAAACGACCTCAACCTATTCTCAAACTTTCAATGGGTGAGAAGCCCGGCCTTTTTCCTTGATTGAGGCCGCGGCAATTGATTTGAATCTGAGCGCCCAGTGGGCCATTTTTGGTAAGCAGAACTGGCGCTGTGGGATGAACCAAACGCCCGGTTAAGGCGCCTAAACGACGCACATTTCGGATCCCACGAAAAGGAGTTGGTTGCTAAAGACAGCAGGACGGTGGCCATGGAGGTCGGAATCCGCTCAGGAGTGTGTAACAACTCACCTGCCGAAGCAACTAGCCCTTAAAATGGGAGGCGCTATAGCGTCGTGCCTATACCGGGCCGTCGGTCGGCAGAGCGAATAACGTCCGTGTCAGCTCGAAGAGAGCGACGGCGCTGAGGCCCCGACGAGTAGGGGGGTCGCGACGGTGAGCGTAGAAGGGTTGTGGGCGTGAGCCTGCCCGGAGCCGCCGTCGGTGCAGATCTTGGTGGTAGTAGCAAATACTCCAGAGGGATCCTGGAGGACTGACGCGGAGAAGGGTTTCATGTGAACAGTGGTTGGACATGAGTCAGTCGATCCTAAGCCGCAGGCGAAAGCCGACCTAGTGACGGGCGTG
>NW_025804851.1:10000-18760 GCF_021234035.1 Daphnia pulicaria | reverse complement strand
TCGGAGACCGGTCGGTAGTTGAGCGGGCGGCCCGGCCTGAGCTCAGGTGAATGTCCGGCAAAATTTCGGAAATCAACTTTTCGTACAGTTACTGCCCGGAACATCCACTACTTTCCTATATAGGGAAGAGGTTGTCGAAAATGAAAATTGAAAAAATTTCTAAGTCCGAAAAATTGAAAAATTTTTCTAAGTCCCGACGATGGATAGTGAAGCTATAGGCGGCACTGGGACGAGCAAAGGCGGCTGAAAAAGAGAGAAAGAGCGAAAGAAAAAAAGTTGGAAAAAATTTCTAAGTCCTAAAATTTCCAAGACCGGTTTTTGGTGGAGACCGGTCGGTAGTTGAGCGGGCGGCCCGGCCTGAGCTCAGGTGAATGTCCGGCAAAATTTCGGAAATCAACTTTTTCGTACAGTTACTGCCCGGAACATCCACTACTTTCCTATATAGGGAAGAGGTTGTCGAAAATGAAAATTGAAAAAATTTTCTAAGTCCGAAAAATTGAAAAATTTTTCTAAGTCCCGACGACGGATAGTGAAGCTATAGGCGGCACTGGGACGAGCAAAGACGGCTAAAAATGGCGAGAAAGAGCGAAAGAAAAAAGTTGGAAAAAATTTCTAAGTCCTAAAATTTCCAAGACCGGTTTTTGGTGGTGACCGGTCGGCGGGTGTGATGGTAAGCCCCGCCTGAGCTCTGGTGAAAGCCCGGCAAAATTTCGGAAATCAACTTTTTCGTACAGTTACTGCCCGGAACATCCACTACTTTCCTATATAGGGAAGAGGTTGTCGAGAAAGAAAAAAGTTGAAAAATTTTCTAAGTCCGAAAATTTCCAAGACCGGTTTTTGGTGGTGACCGGGCGGCAGTTGAGCGGGCGGCCCGGCCTGAGCTCAGGTGAAAGTCCGGCAAAAATTCGGAAATCGACTTTTTCGTACAGTTACTGCCCGGAACATCCACTACTTTCCTATATAGGGAAGAGGTTGTCGAAAAAAAGAAAGTTGAAAAATTTTCTAAGTCCGAAAAATTGAAAAATTTTTCTAAGTCCCGACGACGTGGTAGTGACGTGGTTGGCGGGACTTGGACGTATAAAGGCCGATGAAAAAAAATGGAAATGGAAATGAAAATTTCTCGATTTCCGACGACGGTGTTTGGCAACGACTCTCTCGCCCGGCCACTGGTCGGCGCGAGAGAGGAGTGAGCGAGACCCGTCGATTCGAAAAGAGAAGCCGTCACACCGTCGAGGCGTGGCGGCTCTCAAGTGGGTTGGTCGGGCGTGTCGTGATGACTCGCGACCGTAAAAAATTCCCACTCAAATTCTCCCATTTCCGACGACGGTGTTTGGCAACGACTCTCTCGCCCGGCCTCTGGTCGGCGCGAGAGAGGAGTGAGCGAGACCCGTCGATTCGAAAAAAAGCCGTCACACCGTCGAGGCGTGGCGGCTCTCAAATGGGTTGGTCGGGCGTGTCGTGATGACTTGCGACCGTAAAAATTCCCACTCGTCGAAAATTTTCTAAGTCCCAACTTTGAAAACGACGGTTCCTGAAAGTCGGCTGGCGGTTGGATGGGGCAATGTCCCCGTCCAATCGCTAAAAATGAGCCGGAAAACGGAGACATTATGCGGCGGAACATTAGTGGTTTTCCTTAGTATAGAAGAGGTCTCGATTCCTAAACTCGGAAAAATTTTCAGAGTCCCAAAAATTTTCGAAGTGTCGAATAGTTTGGTTTCTCGAATTGAAAATTTTTTTCAAATTTGCGACATTACGACAAGCAGCGATTGTAAAGCCCGGTCCAAATTTTTCAAACGAGTCTTACTTCTTGTTAGTCCGCCTGGCCGATACCAAAGAATGGCCGACCGTCGACTATCGGGCGAATAGACGGGTGAAAGAAATAAAGTCGAAGCCGGTGGTTGGATAGATATCGAAGGGAAGGCGAAAGAGGCGAAAAGGAAAGCGCGAAATTTCTTTAGTAGCTTCGACGCAAAAACTTTGGTATCGACGGGGAGCTTTGGGAAATGAAACGAAGACGCAGAATGGGAAGTTGTCCGGTTCGGCGTTAGTTGTAGTTTCATTTCCACCGTAGCTGAGCTCCTTTCCGCCCGCCACTTCACATGATTTTAGTTTCGATTCCGTTCGATCGCGCTTGCACTGTCTTTGTTTTTTTTTCACTGCTTGGATCGCGGCTTTGCTCTAACCAGTTTAGCCCCATGCGATCAAAAAGTCTTAAAAAAAAAAAACCGTTGAACGGAGACGAACTCGATGAGCTGTCGGTGTGTGAAATATCATTCCTTCGGTAAAACCGTTTTCGAAATTTCCGATGGTCGGTATATGTAAAAATATATCCGAACCGCGATGTGGACGGGAATTCAAACGCCCGCTTCACCGATTGGTGCGACAGCTGAGAAGCTCGTCACTCGATCCAACGACTCTTGGTCGAAAAGTTCAGAAGAGGTGCGCGCGTCAAACATTTTTTTGGTTTCGGACGTTTCGTTTCTTCGGCACGTGTGGTTTGTCTGTGGCCGTCTGTGAGAGAAATCGGACGCTTGTTCTTTGTTATTTTACCGTAACAAGACAAGACGGGAAAGATTCTTTCTTCCAAACTTACGGCATCATAACCATCAGCGTTTACCGTCAGCGACGATACGGAAGAGAAAAGAAAATGGTGCGCGTCTTTTCACTTTTTGACACCGTATCAAAAAAAAATTACCGTTCAGGCGGAAATGTGTGTGTGTGTGTGTGAGCCGAGAGATAAAAAATAAAAAAGCCACCAAACAGAACGCTTTCAAATTATTTCGTGCGGCGTGCGCATATTTCACATTTTGCCGTTTGACGGAAGCTCGTTGTGTGGAACACAGAAGTGGAGATGGACGGAGTTGAAGGGGGGCGAAGACGGCCCGGTCGGACAAAGTCAAGAGATTGAAATATACGAGAGAATTGGGTGGAAGTGATGGCAAATCTATAAAATTCAAAAATCGGATGAGATGCGAGGACCGCAAAATGTGGCGTCGACTCTGACTCTCTTTTACTACGAACTTCCCTTCGACGGAAGATATCGAGAGCTGAGCTGAGCGCCCGCTGAGTATGGCCGGCGTAATTACAACGAGTTACGGTTGGAGCTATATCGATTGTACGTATCCCGAACGTTCATCGAACAAGCCAGATCAACTCGGCGCCCGGTAAGATGTACGCTCAGTTATGGCCATGACACACGAAGGGAGAATTCAAACGGCTGTGAGTGTACGGCCCGCCCGGAGTTGTGTTGTAGGCAGTGACCTCTCAAGAAAAAAACGTAAAAAATTTTTTTTTGACAGTCACCGGTCTGCGACAAGTAATCAGTACGAAACTTGGGTGCAATGCAAAAAAACATTTTGAGAATCCTTGCTTGACAACAACGAATCTAACACGATAAAAAAAACGATCCCCATCGGTGTACCGCTTGCTTTTCTCGCGCTTCGGCGCAGAATCGCTTATTCAGCTGCCCTTGGAATATGTTCGTTTCGTGCATACTTGATCTCGGTCATTCTTCGGTGAACTCTTAAAGAATTGCGCACTTTTATAGGGGTAGTCTGGTTGCTTGTCTCGACTTGAAATGATTTGTTTTTTTCCGCCCATGACTTTCTATACGATGCCTCTATGCTGGCCTCTGACCGCGGTTGTTCCGAGTTTTCTCTTTCTCTTCGAAAGTCTTTGCGGAAAATTCTGCCTCGTGTGACCGTTGAGCGGTGAGGTGTGTGTGTGTGTGTGTGTCGTGCGGGGTGATGCGAGAGTGTGCCTCGGCGGTGGAAAAATAAAAATAAAACTCTGAGCCCACAAAAATTTAAAAGATGTATGCTTGTCAGCTTAGTAAAGCAGGCTTGACTTATGAGCATACAGCACGCCACATATGACCGTCGAAAACCGTAATACGGGAAAAAAAGTTGATGAATATATCAAGACCGGTCGAATGAATCCGATTCACTTTGGGCTCATAGACCGTTGAATGGTCTTTGACTTTGGAAATTGAAATGAAAAAAAATCCAACAAACGGATCGGATCGGTGTTTCTCTTCACTGGGACTCGCTGTGACACGCCAGGCGTTGCGATCAAAAATTTTAGTTTCCGAAGAAAAAGAAAAAAAAACGAAAAACGTGTTGATTTGGTGTGTGTTTGGTGATGCGTGGGCGAAATAAAAACCCGCAACTCGCCGGATGCATATCAAACAAACATACACGAAATACCTGGTTGATCCTGCCAGTAGCATATGCTTGTCTCAAAGATTAAGCCATGCATGTCTAAGTACAAGCCGCTAGACGGCGAAACCGCGAATGGCTCAATAAATCAGTTATGGTTCCTTAGATCCACTCCATCCTACTTGGATAACTGTGGTAATTCTAGAGCTAATACATGCACTCGAGCCTCGACTGCGGGCTTTCGGGCTCGCAGAAGAGGTGCTTTTATTAGATCAAAACCAGTCGGGGCCGGGCTTTCGGGCTCGCGCACCGTACCAATTTTGGTGACTCTGGATAACTTCACGCCGATCGCACGGCCTTCGCGCCGGCGACGTATCTTTCAAATGTCTGCCTTATCAACTGTCGATGGTAGGTTACGCGCCTACCATGGTTGCAACGGGTAACGGGGAATCGGGGTTCGATTCCGGAGAGGGAGCCTGAGAAACGGCTACCACATCCAAGGAAGGCAGCAGGCGCGCAAATTACCCACTCCCGGCACGGGGAGGGTAGTGACGAAAAATAACGATACGGGACTCTTCCGAGGCCCCGTGATTGGAATGAGTACACTTTAAATCCTTTAACGAGGAACCATTGGAGGGCAAGTCTGGTGCCAGCAGCCGCGGTAACTCCAGCTCCAATAGCGTATATTAAAGTTGTTGCGGTTAAAAAGCTCGTAGTCGGATGTCTGTCTTCGGCCGGGCGGCGCCGCTCTGAATCAAGGGTGTTGCGTTTCACGCTCTGGGAGCCCGGGTGTCAAAGCCCGACTCTCTTCACGGTCGGACAACATCGCCGGAGTGGTGGTCGGTGCGTCGTTGTTGTATCTGCGGCCAGAGTTGGAAAGTTCTTTCGGGTTCTTTTTTAAATTTTGGTCGTAGTTGACTCGATTCGCTCCACCCAGTCAATCGTTCGGGGTGCCCTTCACCGGGTGTCTCGGGCGGCCGGCAACGTTTACTTTGAACAAATTAGAGTGCTCAAAGCAGGTGTATCCCAACGCCTGAATATCGCAGCATGGAATGATGGAATAGGACCTCGGTCCGATTTTGCTGGTCTTTTACTTTTGGACCCGAGGTAATGGTCAATAGAGACGGACGGGGGCATTCGTACTGCGGCGACAGAGGTGAAATTCTTGGACCGCCGCAAGACGAACAACAGCGAAGGCATTTGCCAAGAATGTTTTCCTTGATCAAGAACGAAAGTTAGAGGTTCGAAGGCGATCAGATACCGCCCTAGTTCTAACCATAAACGATGCCAACCAGCAATCCGTCGGAGTTACTCCAATGACTCGACGGGCAGCTTCCGGGAAACCAAAGTCTTTGGGTTCCGGGGGAAGTATGGTTGCAAAGCTGAAACTTAAAGGAATTGACGGAAGGGCACCACCAGGAGTGGAGCCTGCGGCTTAATTTGACTCAACACGGGAAACCTCACCAGGCCCGGACACTGGAAGGATTGACAGATTGAGAGCTCTTTCTTGATTCGGTGGGTGGTGGTGCATGGCCGTTCTTAGTTGGTGGAGCGATTTGTCTGGTTAATTCCGATAACGAACGAGACTCTAGCCTGCTAAATAGGTGACGGGTTTTATCAATTGAAACCGAAGGGAGTACGGAGGCGTCGGGATCAGGTGGCGGCGATTCGGGTCTCGGTGGGACTGGTTCCTTTAGTGAGGCAATCTCTCGGCTTGGTTTCGTTGTGCTCTGTTCGTCGGGTGTACGGCCTTCACGGGTTGGTTGCCTGGCGGATGAGGTATGGCGGGGCTTTGTCGGGAATGTCTCGCGGGGGCTGGCTCTATTGTTATTCGGTCGTCGTCATCCCCGGCGATACCTTCTGCTCTCGCGTCCGTCACGCAGTCTTCTTAGAGGGACAAGCGGCGTCCAGCCGCGTGACAGTGAGCAATAACAGGTCTGTGATGCCCTTAGATGTCCTGGGCCGCACGCGCGCTACACTGAAGGAATCAGCGTGTTTCACTCTCCCTGTCCGAAAGGACCGGGTAACCGCTGAACCTCCTTCGTGGTTGGGATTGGGGACTGCAATGATCCCCCATGAACCAGGAATCCCTAGTAGGCGCGGGTCACTAGCCCGCGTCGATTACGTCCCTGCCCTTTGTACACACCGCCCGTCGCTACTACCGATTGAATGATTTAGTGAGGCCTTCGGACGGGCTTGTCGGGGTGCCGTCGAGTGGGGAGCAATCTCTGCCCGTGCGGTGCCTACCAACGGCGAGACTGAAAGATGGTCGAACTTGATCCTTTAGAGGAAGTAAAAGTCGTAACAAGGTTTCCGTAGGTGAACCTGCGGAAGGATCATAAACGAACAAGACAAATGTTTTGCGCATATGGCTTTGGTTGAGCACGAAACAACTAAAAGTTGCAAAACAAAAAAACCCCATCAAAAGTCTTTCGGCGTAAGACATCGTATGAACTATGTGTGGGTTGACGGAAGAAAATCATTTATTTTGAACGGGTATCAGGCGCTCTGATGCGCGGTGGTTTAAAGCGGATTCGCCTTTTCAAATTGATTTTTCTTTCCTCTCGGCTCAAAAAAAAACACAAAGTCTTTCGATTTGGTCTATGGCCGTGAGCAAATTCTTCCTGCTTCGATGGTGAATGTCTCTATAGATTCATTCGACCTTTAGCGGCGCTCACAGTGTTGACGTTAGTAGAGTGAAGAATACGATAGCCCGCCTGGGCCGCGAGTACCGAAGGAACAATAAAGGAGATTTTATAAAGTCTTAGTCCCTAAATCAAACACTTTGAAAAATAAAAACTCGGTGGATGGAGAGTCGGAAAAAAAAAAACATCAAGATTTTGAACGGGTATCAGGCGCTCTGATGCGCGGTGGTTTAAAGCGGATACGCCCAATCGAAATTGTTTTTTTTTGTTTCTCTCTTCGTCTTCGGGATTTTTTGATTCTCGGTGGGGGACGAAAGTGTGAGACTTTACTCTGGACGTTCTTTTCGGGCGTAGATACTCGTGGTTGCGTGCGTGTGCGTCGTATAGACTAACACTCCAAAGCCCGACACTATGCCGTTGAAAACCGAATGTTTTTTAAGCTTGCCCTTCGCCCTCTCGATGAAGTAGGAAGAATTCAAAATCACAATAACACACTAAACCCAAATTCTAGTACGAGTGTTTATCGGAACATTTTCTTTCTGGCTTTCTTTCTCCGCCCTCGCATTCATTTGCTTGGGCGGGTTGGAGAAAAAGAGAGAAGAAAACGAATATGTCGTTTTATATACGACCCTGAACGGTGGATCACTAGGCTCGTGGATCGATGAAGAGCGCAGCAAAGTGCGCTAATCCATGCGAACTGCAGAACACATGGAGCATCGAAATCTTGAACGTAAATGGCGGCCCAGCTTCTCGCTCGGGCCACATCTGACTGAGGGTCGGTCGAATGATGAACGAACAGAGATTTTTTCAGTCTTGGTTTTGCATGTTGGGTCGCGGCGAGATTTATTTTTCACCCGGCCTGACCGCATAAAAGCTCCCGAATCTCTAACGTCTGGGTGCCGCGCGACTTAAGTGTCCGCGATGCCTCAAATACAAAAAAGGGGGAAAAATAAAAGAAGGTTCGCCCTGTTTTGTTTTTTTCCTCTCTATCAAAAGAAACCTTTTTCGATGGCAAAACAGATGGGAAATTTTTGAGCCAACTCAAAAAAAAATTTTAGAAATAAACACATCTTCTCGAACAAGGTGTCGGCTGCGTGTGCGCGATATACCGCTTCAACGCGAGTTTAGTTGTGTGTGTGCGCCGGGCGTGTCGAAGTGTCGACCACCGCGAATTATCACTCACTCTAACCGCTCGTTATGCAAGCTTGGTTCGCGCACGACGCGTTGTTTCAATACAAAAAGCCGCAGGACGCCCTGTCACTTTTCGTAAATTAATTTTTGCGAATAACGAGAGACTCGCTTTATTTCGAAAAAAAAAAATTTGAACCGGCAATTATTCAATCTTTCCCGGCTTTAAAACGCCAAAGTCTGCCGAGCTAGATAAAGTGTTGTCTCCTTTTGAAAACAAACAATTCATTCTGACCTCAGTTTAGATGAGACTACCCGCTGAACTTAAGCATATCAGTAAGCGGAGGAAAAGAAACTAACAAGGATTCCCTTAGTAGCGGCGAGCGAACAGGGATGAGCCCAGCACCGAACCTCGCGCCGGTTGAGCGGGTGCCGAGGAATGTGGTGTTCGGGAGGATCGTGCGCGTCTGTCCGGTATCTATCGTCCAAGTCTCCATGAACGGGGCGAGCAACCCACAGAGGGTGTCAGGCCCGTAGATAAGACGAGCCGAGACCGTGCATCGGATCCCTTCCCAAGAGTCGGGTTGCTTGAGCGTGCAGCCCTAAGCGGGAGGTAAACTCCTTCTAAGGCTAAATATCGCCACGAGACCGATAGCGAACAAGTACCGCGAGGGAAAGTTGAAAAGAACTTTGAAGAGAGAGTTCAAGAGTGCGTGAAACCGTTCAGGGGGTTAAACGGGTGGGCCCTCGAAGGTCGAACAAGTCCCCGCTCCCGGCACTTGGTTGTATGCCCTTAACGCTGCATGGAGACTGCCTGAATTGGCGGCTCT
>NW_025804851.1:0-5000 GCF_021234035.1 Daphnia pulicaria | reverse complement strand
GGCGGCACTGGGACGAGCAAAGGCGGCTGAAAAAGAGAGAAAGAGCGAAAGAAAAAAAGTTGGAAAAAATTTCTAAGTCCTAAAATTTCCAAGACCGGTTTTTGGTGGAGACCGGTCGGTAGTTGAGCGGGCGGCCCGGCCTGAGCTCAGGTGAATGTCCGGCAAAATTTCGGAAATCAACTTTTTCGTACAGTTACTGCCCGGAACATCCACTACTTTCCTATATAGGGAAGAGGTTGTCGAAAATGAAAATTGAAAAAATTTTCTAAGTCCGAAAAATTGAAAAATTTTTCTAAGTCCCGACGATGGATAGTGAAGCTATAGGCGGCACTGGGACGAGCAAAGGCGGCTGAAAAAGAGAGAAAGAGCGAAAGAAAAAAAGTTGGAAAAAATTTCTAAGTCCTAAAATTTCCAAGACCGGTTTTTGGTGGAGACCGGTCGGTAGTTGAGCGGGCGGCCCGGCCTGAGCTCAGGTGAATGTCCGGCAAAATTTCGGAAATCAACTTTTTCGTACAGTTACTGCCCGGAACATCCACTACTTTCCTATATAGGGAAGAGGTTGTCGAAAATGAAAATTGAAAAAATTTTCTAAGTCCGAAAAATTGAAAAATTTTTCTAAGTCCCGACGACGGATAGTGAAGCTATAGGCGGCACTGGGACGAGCAAAGACGGCTAAAAATGGCGAGAAAGAGCGAAAGAAAAAAGTTGGAAAAAATTTCTAAGTCCTAAAATTTCCAAGACCGGTTTTTGGTGGTGACCGGTCGGCGGGTGTGATGGTAAGCCCCGCCTGAGCTCTGGTGAAAGCCCGGCAAAATTTCGGAAATCAACTTTTTCGTACAGTTACTGCCCGGAACATCCACTACTTTCCTATATAGGGAAGAGGTTGTCGAGAAAGAAAAAAGTTGAAAAATTTTCTAAGTCCGAAAATTTCCAAGACCGGTTTTTGGTGGTGACCGGGCGGCAGTTGAGCGGGCGGCCCGGCCTGAGCTCAGGTGAAAGTCCGGCAAAAATTCGGAAATCGACTTTTTCGTACAGTTACTGCCCGGAACATCCACTACTTTCCTATATAGGGAAGAGGTTGTCGAAAAAAAGAAAGTTGAAAAATTTTCTAAGTCCGAAAAATTGAAAAATTTTTCTAAGTCCCGACGACGTGGTAGTGACGTGGTTGGCGGGACTTGGACGTATAAAGGCCGATGAAAAAAAATGGAAATGGAAATGAAAATTTCTCGATTTCCGACGACGGTGTTTGGCAACGACTCTCTCGCCCGGCCACTGGTCGGCGCGAGAGAGGAGTGAGCGAGACCCGTCGATTCGAAAAGAGAAGCCGTCACACCGTCGAGGCGTGGCGGCTCTCAAGTGGGTTGGTCGGGCGTGTCGTGATGACTCGCGACCGTAAAAAAATTCCCACTCAAATTCTCCCATTTCCGACGACGGTGTTTGGCAACGACTCTCTCGCCCGGCCTCTGGTCGGCGCGAGAGAGGAGTGAGCGAGACCCGTCGATTCGAAAAAAAGCCGTCACACCGTCGAGGCGTGGCGGCTCTCAAATGGGTTGGTCGGGCGTGTCGTGATGACTCGCGACCGTAAAAAATTCCCACTCAAATTCTCCCATTTCCGACGACGGTGTTTGGCAACGACTCTCTCGCCCGGCCTCTGGTCGGCGCGAGAGAGGAGTGAGCGAGACCCGTCGATTCGAAAAAAAGCCGTCACACCGTCGAGGCGTGGCGGCTCTCAAATGGGTTGGTCGGGCGTGTCGTGATGACTTGCGACCGTAAAAAATTCCCACTCGTCGAAAATTTTCTAAGTCCCAACTTTGAAAACGACGGTTCCTGAAAGTCGGCTGGCGGTTGGATGGGGCAATGTCCCCGTCCAATCGCTAAAAATGAGCCGGAAAACGGAGACATTATGCGGCGGAACATTAGTGGTTTTCCTTAGTATAGAAGAGGTCTCGATTCCTAAACTCGGAAAAATTTTCAGAGTCCCAAAAATTTTCGAAGTGTCGAATAGTTTGGTTTCTCGAATTGAAAATTTTTTTCAAATTTGCGACATTACGACAAGCAGCGATTGTAAAGCCCGGTCCAAATTTTTCAAACGAGTCTTACTTCTTGTTAGTCCGCCTGGCCGATACCAAAGAATGGCCGACCGTCGACTATCGGGCGAATAGACGGTGTGAAAGAAATAAAGTCGAAGCCGGTGGTTGGATAGATATCGAAGGGAAGGCGAAAGAGGCGAAAAGGAAAGCGCGAAATTTCTTTAGTAGCTTCGACGCAAAAACTTTGGTATCGACGGGGAGCTTTGGGAAATGAAACGAAGACGCAGAATGGGAAGTTGTCCGGTTCGGCGTTAGTTGTAGTTTCATTTCCACCGTAGCTGAGCTCCTTTCCGCCCGCCACTTCACATGATTTTAGTTTCGATTCCGTTCGATCGCGCTTGCACTGTCTTTGTTTTTTTTTCACTGCTTGGATCGCGGCTTTGCTCTAACCAGTTTAGCCCCATGCGATCAAAAAGTCTTAAAAAAAAAAAACCGTTGAACGGAGACGAACTCGATGAGCTGTCGGTGTGTGAAATATCATTCCTTCGGTAAAACCGTTTTCGAAATTTCCGATGGTCGGTATATGTAAAAATATATCCGAACCGCGATGTGGACGGGAATTCAAACGCCCGCTTCACCGATTGGTGCGACAGCTGAGAAGCTCGTCACTCGATCCAACGACTCTTGGTCGAAAAGTTCAGAAGAGGTGCGCGCGTCAAACATTTTTTTGGTTTCGGACGTTTCGTTTCTTCGGCACGTGTGGTTTGTCTGTGGCCGTCTGTGAGAGAAATCGGACGCTTGTTCTTTGTTATTTTACCGTAACAAGACAAGACGGGAAAGATTCTTTCTTCCAAACTTACGGCATCATAACCATCAGCGTTTACCGTCAGCGACGATACGGAAGAGAAAAGAAAATGGTGCGCGTCTTTTCACTTTTTGACACCGTATCAAAAAAAAATTACCGTTCAGGCGGAAATGTGTGTGTGTGTGTGTGAGCCGAGAGATAAAAAATAAAAAAGCCACCAAACAGAACGCTTTCAAATTATTTCGTGCGGCGTGCGCATATTTCACATTTTGCCGTTTGACGGAAGCTCGTTGTGTGGAACACAGAAGTGGAGATGGACGGAGTTGAAGGGGGGCGAAGACGGCCCGGTCGGACAAAGTCAAGAGATTGAAATATACGAGAGAATTGGGTGGAAGTGATGGCAAATCTATAAAATTCAAAAATCGGATGAGATGCGAGGACCGCAAAATGTGGCGTCGACTCTGACTCTCTTTTACTACGAACTTCCCTTCGACGGAAGATATCGAGAGCTGAGCTGAGCGCCCGCTGAGTATGGCCGGCGTAATTACAAACGAGTTACGGTTGGAGCTATATCGATTGTACGTATCCCGAACGTTCATCGAACAAGCCAGATCAACTCGGCGCCCGGTAAGATGTACGCTCAGTTATGGCCATGACACACGAAGGGAGAATTCAAACGGCTGTGAGTGTACGGCCCGCCCGGAGTTGTGTGTAGGCAGTGACCTCTCAAGAAAAAACGTAAAAAATTTTTTTTTGACAGTCACCGGTCTGCGACAAGTAATCAGTACGAAACTTGGGTGCAATGCAAAAAACATTTTGAGAATCCTTGCTTGACAACAACGAATCTAACACGATAAAAAAAACGATCCCCATCGGTGTACCGCTTGCTTTTCTCGCGCTTCGGCGCAGAATCGCTTATTCAGCTGCCCTTGGAATATGTTCGTTTCGTGCATACTTGATCTCGGTCATTCTTCGGTGAACTCTTAAAGAATTGCGCACTTTTATAGGGGTAGTCTGGTTGCTTGTCTCGACTTGAAATGATTTGTTTTTTTCCGCCCATGACTTTCTATACGATGCCTCTATGCTGGCCTCTGACCGCGGTTGTTCCGAGTTTTCTCTTTCTCTTCGAAAGTCTTTGCGGAAAATTCTGCCTCGTGTGACCGTTGAGCGGTGAGGTGTGTGTGTGTGTGTGTGTCGTGCGGGGTGATGCGAGAGTGTGCCTCGGCGGTGGAAAAATAAAAATAAAACTCTGAGCCCACAAAAATTTAAAAGATGTATGCTTGTCAGCTTAGTAAAGCAGGCTTGACTTATGAGCATACAGCACGCCACATATGACCGTCGAAAACCGTAATACGGGAAAAAAAGTTGATGAATATATCAAGACCGGTCGAATGAATCCGATTCACTTTGGGCTCATAGACCGTTGAATGGTCTTTGACTTTGGAAATTGAAATGAAAAAAATCCAACAAACGGATCGGATCGGTGTTTCTCTTCACTGGGACTCGCTGTGACACGCCAGGCGTTGCGATCAAAAATTTTAGTTTCCGAAGAAAAAGAAAAAAAACGAAAAACGTGTTGATTTGGTGTGTGTTTGGTGATGCGTGGGCGAAATAAAAACCCGCAACTCGCCGGATGCATATCAAACAAACATACACGAAATACCTGGTTGATCCTGCCAGTAGCATATGCTTGTCTCAAAGATTAAGCCATGCATGTCTAAGTACAAGCCGCTAGACGGCGAAACCGCGAATGGCTCAATAAATCAGTTATGGTTCCTTAGATCCACTCCATCCTACTTGGATAACTGTGGTAATTCTAGAGCTAATACATGCACTCGAGCCTCGACTGCGGGCTTTCGGGCTCGCAGAAGAGGTGCTTTTATTAGATCAAAACCAGTCGGGGCCGGGCTTTCGGGCTCGCGCACCGTACCAATTTTGGTGACTCTGGATAACTTCACGCCGATCGCACGGCCTTCGCGCCGGCGACGTATCTTTCAAATGTCTGCCTTATCAACTGTCGATGGTAGGTTACGCGCCTACCATGGTTGCAACGGGTAACGGGGAATCGGGGTTCGATTCCGGAGAGGGAGCCTGAGAAACGGCTACCACATCCAAGGAAGGCAGCAGGCGCGCAAATTACCCACTCCCGGCACGGGGAGGTAGTG
>NW_025804850.1:0-33044 GCF_021234035.1 Daphnia pulicaria | reverse complement strand
CGTTGGTGGTTTCTTCGGGCAGCTCTATCTAATCTCTCTGGCTCTGAGATCCTTATGCAACGCAAGCTAAGTAAAGCGCGAAGCGCACGGCACAGCCGAGAGGCTTGTACGTTGGTGGTTTCTTCGGGCAGCTCTATCTAATCTCTCTGACTCTGAGATCCTTATGCAACGCAAGCTAAGTAAGGGAAGCAATCGTTAGCCTTATGACACTTGGATTGTTGGCTCATTGATCGGACATCCCCGGAACGAGAAAATTAAAAATGACAGTTAGCCACAAAAGACAGTGACGACAAAAGCTCTGAACGATAATTAATCATGATTAAATAACAATAACTAAAAGAATGCAATACGATCATAAAGTCATGACACATCCTCAAATTGACCAACCTCACTTTCACAATTTATTTTGCCATACAAGCAGATGATTTAAGGACACGAATACCTGGAATTATTATTAAGATGTATCTCTTTAGATTTTCAAGAATTTAAATTTGTTTTATCATCTCAACCACTCTGAACACGCTAGTTTCCTTCCGCTATTTCACATGGATTTAACGGAAACGGTCCTCAATGACTGTGTTTGATGCTGTCGAGACAGCTACACTCACAGCCTGTTTCACGCTCAGAAACCAGCGTCTTAACTCGTCATCGTGGGTTGAAAGGAGACAAGTTTCTGGTGGGAAACAAGTCAAGATATACTACAGAAATGATCCTGTGAAGTATGATCTTAAATGCAATGTTATTTTGCAGAACTCTAAATAAGGTTTGTACGATCAATGAGCTTTGGCGTAAATTACAGTGCATAGATCGATATTTCGGAATATTAAATTGAGATTTGCAATACTTGACGCACACAGTACATACATTGTCAGGTCTTGCATTTTGTTCATTTATTGAAACACCGAGAAGCTCTTTAATAGTTATAGAACAAGTGACGAGACCAATTTTGGACACAATAAAGAATCCGCGTGCTCATCAAATCAATTTATTACAGTAATGTATTATCGATTGAGAGCCCATTTATCAGCTGGGTGTTTGGCGTGCACCTATAATCCTGCTTCGGGGAGGCTTGGTAGAGTGGATGGCTTGAGTTTAGGAGCCCTGTTTCGTGATACCGCATGTTGATCAGGTGCCCGCACTAAGCTTGACATCAGCATGGATCTGCTAGAGGAATCTAGTAGGTGCAGGTTAGCTAAGGAGGAGCGTAGTGGGTCAGGAGGGAAACCTAGCAGCCAAAAGTTCCCGTGTTCGGCAGTAGTGGGATCGTGCCAGTGAGTGGGCGTCATGCAACAGCCTCAACAAAATAGCCAAACCTCTATCTTTTTTTTTGTCGTTAAAACTACCGAGATCAAACAAACATGCGTTCTACAATATATGGTATCATTAATCAAAGTCCCAGCAATACCCTTTTCAACTAATACCTAAAGAATACATTATATTCCATGTCTCATCTAACTTGGGGAGCAAAAATAAAATTACACCATGCCAACAGCATCCCGTATTCCCAAGCGGTCACCCATCCAAGTACTAACGGGACCCGACATAGCTTAACTTCCGGGAGCTGACGAGACCGGGTGAGTTCTATGTGGTGTGGCCGTTGACATCAATTCAGTCGCCATTACCCGACCATATTCGCCTCTAAATCTAGTTCTAATGCTTGCTTACTTTCTGTTCGAAATACACACCAACCTTAGCCAAACAAACGAGGACATATAAGTACATTTGTCAATGGACAACCGAATATAAAATTTGATAATATTTCCAAACGCCACTATTTTTGGCTAACTGTCATTTTTAATTTTCTCGTTCCGGGGATGTCCGATCAATGAGCCAACAATCCAAGTGTCATAAGGCTAACGATTGCTTCCCTTACTTAGCTTGCGTTGCATAAGGATCTCAGAGTCAGAGAGATTAGATAGAGCTGCCCGAAGAAACCACCAACGTACAAGCCTCTCGGCTGTGCCGTGCGCTTCGCGCTTTACTTAGCTTGCGTTGCATAAGGATCTCAGAGCCAGAGAGATTAGATAGAGCTGCCCGAAGAAACCACCAACGTACAAGCCTCTCGGCTGTGCCGTGCGCTTCGCGCACGGCGTTTCAAATATCTTTCAGCAACAAAGAGGTTGGAGGACGTCTAGTAGCCTCTCGGCTGTACTTTCTGTTCGAAATACACACCAACCTTAGCCAAACAAACGAGGACATATAAGTACATTTGTCAATGGACAACCGAATATAAAATTTGATAATATTTCCAAACGCCACTATTTTTGGCTAACTGTCATTTTTAATTTTCTCGTTCCGGGGATGTCCGATCAATGAGCCAACAATCCAAGTGTCATAAGGCTAACGATTGCTTCCCTTACTTAGCTTGCGTTGCATAAGGATCTCAGAGTCAGAGAGATTAGATAGAGCTGCCCGAAGAAACCACCAACGTACAAGCCTCTCGGCTGTGCCGTGCGCTTCGCGCTTTACTTAGCTTGCGTTGCATAAGGATCTCAGAGCCAGAGAGATTAGATAGAGCTGCCCGAAGAAACCACCAACGTACAAGCCTCTCGGCTGTACGTTAAAACGAGGACATATAAGTACATTTGTCAATGGACAACCGAATATAAAATTTGATAATATTTCCAAACGCCACTATTTTTGGCTAACTGTCATTTTTAATTTTCTCGTTCCGGGGATGTCCGATCAATGAGCCAACAATCCAAGTGTCATAAGGCTAACGATTGCTTCCCTTACTTAGCTTGCGTTGCATAAGGATCTCAGAGTCAGAGAGATTAGATAGAGCTGCCCGAAGAAACCACCAACGTACAAGCCTCTCGGCTGTGTCGTGCGCTTCGCGCTTTACTTAGCTTGCGTTGCATAAGGATCTCAGAGCCAGAGAGATTAGATAGAGCTGCCCGAAGAAACCACCAACGTACAAGCCTCTCGGCTGTACGTTAAAACGAGGACATATAAGTACATTTGTCAATGGACAACCGAATATAAAATTTGATAATATTTCCAAACGCCACTATTTTTGGCTAACTGTCATTTTTAATTTTCTCGTTCCGGGGATGTCCGATCAATGAGCCAACAATCCAAGTGTCATAAGGCTAACGATTGCTTCCCTTACTTAGCTTGCGTTGCATAAGGATCTCAGAGTCAGAGAGATTAGATAGAGCTGCCCGAAGAAACCACCAACGTACAAGCCTCTCGGCTGTGCCGTGCGCTTCGCGCTTTACTTAGCTTGCGTTGCATAAGGATCTCAGAGCCAGAGAGATTAGATAGAGCTGCCCGAAGAAACCACCAACGTACAAGCCTCTCGGCTGTGCCGTGCGCTTCGCGCACGGCGTTTCAAATATCTTTCAGCAACAAAGAGGTTGGAGGACGTCTAGTAGCCTCTCGGCTGTACTTTCTGTTCGAAATACACACCAACCTTAGCCAAACAAACGAGGACATATAAGTACATTTGTCAATGGACAACCGAATATAAAATTTGATAATATTTCCAAACGCCACTATTTTTGGCTAACTGTCATTTTTAATTTTCTCGTTCCGGGGATGTCCGATCAATGAGCCAACAATCCAAGTGTCATAAGGCTAACGATTGCTTCCCTTACTTAGCTTGCGTTGCATAAGGATCTCAGAGTCAGAGAGATTAGATAGAGCTGCCCGAAGAAACCACCAACGTACAAGCCTCTCGGCTGTGCCGTGCGCTTCGCGCTTTACTTAGCTTGCGTTGCATAAGGATCTCAGAGCCAGAGAGATTAGATAGAGCTGCCCGAAGAAACCACCAACGTACAAGCCTCTCGGCTGTGCCGTGCGCTTCGCGCACGGCGTTTCAAATATCTTTCAGCAACAAAGAGGTTGGAGGACGTCTAGTAGCCTCTCGGCTGTACTTTCTGTTCGAAATACACACCAACCTTAGCCAAACAAACGAGGACATATAAGTACATTTGTCAATGGACAACCGAATATAAAATTTGATAATATTTCCAAACGCCACTATTTTTGGCTAACTGTCATTTTTAATTTTCTCGTTCCGGGGATGTCCGATCAATGAGCCAACAATCCAAGTGTCATAAGGCTAACGATTGCTTCCCTTACTTAGCTTGCGTTGCATAAGGATCTCAGAGTCAGAGAGATTAGATAGAGCTGCCCGAAGAAACCACCAACGTACAAGCCTCTCGGCTGTGCCGTGCGCTTCGCGCTTTACTTAGCTTGCGTTGCATAAGGATCTCAGAGCCAGAGAGATTAGATAGAGCTGCCCGAAGAAACCACCAACGTACAAGCCTCTCGGCTGTGCCGTGCGCTTCGCGCACGGCGTTTCAAATATCTTTCAGCAACAAAGAGGTTGGAGGACGTCTAGTAGCCTCTCGGCTGTGCCGTGCGCTTCGCGCACGGCGTTTCAAATATCTTTCAGCAACAAAGAGGTTGGAGGACGTCTAGTAGGCAATATCCAGTAAAAAATACGTTCCTTCCATTTTCAACTAATGCCAAAATAATACATTGTAGTCCATGTAGTATCACCCATCTTGGGAAGCACTTCAATTCAATTGGATTCACAAAAATAAAATAATTCCATGCCAACAGCATCCCGTATTCCCAAGCGGTCACCCATCCAAGTACTAACGGGACCCGACATAGCTTAACTTCCGGGAGCTGACGAGACCGGGTGAGTTCTATGTGGTATGGCCGTTGACATTAAACTAGACGCAATTACCCGACCATATTCGCCTCTAATCTATTACTTGTGCTTGAGATTTATCTTTTTGAAATACACACTAATCTTACCAAAACCACCGAAAAACTATCAGTTTGTCATTTTACAAATGTTGTCAGTATGTAGTAGTAGAATATCTTTGTTTCCGCATACAGACGTTTTTAATTTTTCATTTATTCAAAGTGCCCAATCAGAAGACCGGGCGTTAAAAAAATAAGTCATATAGACTCATCAATGCTCCTAACCACGGAAATCTTTAGTAAAAGGCGAAAGATTTATCCGGGTATTGATTAGAAACCAGAGTAAATAACAGTGGTATGCCTTGTATTTATATTCATTTCAAAATTTTGAAGTGCGCTTGTAAGGTTTTTTTTCGAAACATGCGTTTACATATCAAAATCCTTGTGCAATTCTTTATCAATGGGTACAGTTATTTTAAAGTAAATATCATGTATAAAGCTCGTTAACATGTTTTTGAACGAAACAGTTGTGCGCAGTGTTATTTTTGAAAAAAATGAACGATCTTTATGGTACAAGCCCAACACGTAGGTGGTGGGATCAGATGTTTACCCCGACATTCACCCTACAGCGGTTAACAATTTATTGAACTTCCCCTTTAAACATGGTGGAATCTTTTCACCTTGTCATTTGGAATCACCTTTTCAAATATTTTCCCCGTGTTCACAATGTTCCAACTGACTGATATTAATGGCCTTCAGCGAACGAATTAATCAGCCTTGTCTGACGTGCAATACCAACTAAATGGAAACAAAAATCACTTATACGATTTCACTTTCACCGTTTAATGTTATAAACACACTATGCAACACTCCAATTTTTCTAACTGACTGTAATTTTTTTTTTCTTGTACGCTGAAATGCTCCTGATGGAGCTATCAAAAATTGCCGACGACAAAGATTATTTCACTTCATCGTGGCGGGGTATTGGTTAAAGTTTTCAACTAGCAATAATCACACCTCGGGAGACCCTCATTGGTTATGATATTGCCACTGCGCAAAGCTAAATTATAATCAGAAAAGCAAGTCTACTTAAGCATTTGCTGAATTCGTTCTGCTTGGACGTGTTGGACCAACAATTTCGTTCAGAAATATTCATTTAGATTACCCTAGGCAAATTTTAATTTCCATCTCCCATTGGACTAATACCAACAGGGGACAGTTCATTACATACATGAAATAATTTTTGTCTTAATATCGGGTCAAATACTTGAAATTCTGTAAATGTGTATTTTTCTTCCATACATTTCAACAACTTCCTGCACACACAAAAAAAGGGAGGGGGAATTTCAGGTTTTCATTCCAAATTGTTTTTCACATTATGAACTATTGAAGTGAGCGAGCATTACTTTCCAACCAAACAAAATTTATAGTTAATCTGCGTGTTGACGTGAAAAATCAGTTTTCAGTGCCGTGACCAGGATTCGAACCTGGGTTACTACGGATTCATATCTAGTAGGTACCACAACGTAGGGTCCTAACCACTAGACGATCACGGCCAATCCATTGGCCATGATGATTTATATTAAAGTAGCTAAACATGAATTTCATTACTTTGTTGTTTCTTCCCAGAAAGAAAATCTGATGCTTCGCGTATTCCCAAGCGGTCAACCCTACCGTTTACTAACGGGACCAGATTTAGTTCAACTTCCGGCAGATGACAAGAATTTTTCTTACATTTATAGTGTGTTCAGGGAACGGCGCGAACGCAGTCCCCCACTACCAAAAATTGTACTCCCGAGTTAATCACATTTGGATTAATCGCAAGGGTCAGCCCATCCTTAGTGCAATGGAAAGGCCTCGCCCTGGAGGAACCACCTTGGTGATCATGGTTGCCTCTGAGCCAGGTAAGTATGATTGTGGATGCTTTTTCACTTTGTTTAATACTTTGTATACAGCAGAACAATATTGACAAAGAGTGTTCAAGTATTTGACTGACGTTTAGAGAATACCACCCACTTTCTTTCATCGACTTGAATTACGAACTCGAGCAAAATATAGTAAATAAAGCTCAGTATTTATTTCATGGTCTTGATCTTTGCAAATACTTTTCAAGAAACAAATTGCTTGTTTTTTTTCATTTGGTCGTCCAATTGGCAAATAAGAAAATAAGAAAATCGACTTTTCATATGAAAATACACGCATCTTCATATTTTAAAAAAAAACATCACATCGAAAGATGAACAGTACTAATTAGTTAACACAATCAAGTACGTATTTTTTTATGCTTTTCTTGATATTACGAAAAAAATACAATTAGAAAAAATTACAAACATGTCTACATGACAGTTTTGCAATTATACATGGTCTTTTATTATACGGTGCTAAGACAATTTCTGTTTTATTCAATATGTTCTCCCTCATAGAGGGTGAGCCGATCCCGGAGGTACTGCAATACCGGGTCAACCCGTGGCGGGAGCAGTGCAAGCACTGTATTCCCACCGTATGCCAAAAATCAGTTTAATATTCTGGGGTCCATTTGAACCCGTATCAGATATTAAGCTGATAAGAACAGATACTACACTTTGATCTTAGCCAAAAGGCCGAGAAGCGATAATGTTACAAGGATTACTGCCCAAAATAACCACTGAGGTTCAACACATTTCCGGTGGTGTACGAAGAATACTCATATCACTCAAAACATTCAAGAAATGCTATAAAATATTGAGTTGTTCATTTTTCCAGACGCGACCACTTGATGCTTATAAAGTTCATTTTCATTTGTTTTATTATGCTCATACTGTATTAAGGGAGATACAATTTACGCTGAAGGCGTTGCAAATTTTACTCTCGTTATCACACTAGGTCCTTTTTTTTCAGAATATGGCTTTGCCACGCCACCTGACGACAAAAGCTCTGAACGATAATTAATCATGATTAAATAACAATAACTAAAAGAATGCAATACGATCATAAAGTCATGACACATCCTCAAATTGACCAACCTCACTTTCACAATTTATTTTGCCATACAAGCAGATGATTTAAGGACACGAATACCTGGAATTATTATTAAGATGTATCTCTTTAGATTTTCAAGAATTTAAATTTGTTTTATCATCTCAACCACTCTGAACACGCTAGTTTCCTTCCGCTATTTCACATGGATTTAACGGAAACGGTCCTCAATGACTGTGTTTGATGCTGTCGAGACAGCTACACTCACAGCCTGTTTCACGCTCAGAAACCAGCGTCTTAACTCGTCATCGTGGGTTGAAAGGAGACAAGTTTCTGGTGGGAAACAAGTCAAGATATACTACAGAAATGATCCTGTGAAGTATGATCTTAAATGCAATGTTATTTTGCAGAACTCTAAATAAGGTTTGTACGATCAATGAGCTTTGGCGTAAATTACAGTGCATAGATCGATATTTCGGAATATTAAATTGAGATTTGCAATACTTGACGCACACAGTACATACATTGTCAGGTCTTGCATTTTGTTCATTTATTGAAACACCGAGAAGCTCTTTAATAGTTATAGAACAAGTGACGAGACCAATTTTGGACACAATAAAGAATCCGCGTGCTCATCAAATCAATTTATTACAGTAATGTATTATCGATTGAGAGCCCATTTATCAGCTGGGTGTTTGGCGTGCACCTATAATCCTGCTTCGGGGAGGCTTGGTAGAGTGGATGGCTTGAGTTTAGGAGCCCTGTTTCGTGATACCGCATGTTGATCAGGTGCCCGCACTAAGCTTGACATCAGCATGGATCTGCTAGAGGAATCTAGTAGGTGCAGGTTAGCTAAGGAGGAGCGTAGTGGGTCAGGAGGGAAACCTAGCAGCCAAAAGTTCCCGTGTTCGGCAGTAGTGGGATCGTGCCAGTGAGTGGGCGTCATGCAACAGCCTCAACAAAATAGCCAAACCTCTATCTTTTTTTTTGTCGTTAAAACTACCGAGATCAAACAAACATGCGTTCTACAATATATGGTATCATTAATCAAAGTCCCAGCAATACCCTTTTCAACTAATACCTAAAGAATACATTATATTCCATGTCTCATCTAACTTGGGGAGCAAAAATAAAATTACACCATGCCAACAGCATCCCGTATTCCCAAGCGGTCACCCATCCAAGTACTAACGGGACCCGACATAGCTTAACTTCCGGGAGCTGACGAGACCGGGTGAGTTCTATGTGGTGTGGCCGTTGACATGAATTCAGTCGCCATTACCCGACCATATTCGCCTCTAAATCTAGTTCTAATGCTTGCTTACTTTCTGTTCGAAATACACACCAACCTTAGCCAAACAAACGAGGACATATAAGTACATTTGTCAATGGACAACCGAATATAAAATTTGATAATATTTCCAAACGCCACTATTTTTGGCTAACTGTCATTTTTAATTTTCTCGTTCCGGGGATGTCCGATCAATGAGCCAACAATCCAAGTGTCATAAGGCTAACGATTGCTTCCCTTACTTAGCTTGCGTTGCATAAGGATCTCAGAGTCAGAGAGATTAGATAGAGCTGCCCGAAGAAACCACCAACGTACAAGCCTCTCGGCTGTGCCGTGCGCTTCGCGCTTTACTTAGCTTGCGTTGCATAAGGATCTCAGAGCCAGAGAGATTAGATAGAGCTGCCCGAAGAAACCACCAACGTACAAGCCTCTCGGCTGTGCCGTGCGCTTCGCGCACGGCGTTTCAAATATCTTTCAGCAACAAAGAGGTTGGAGGACGTCTAGTAGCCTCTCGGCTGTACTTTCTGTTCGAAATACACACCAACCTTAGCCAAACAAACGAGGACATATAAGTACATTTGTCAATGGACAACCGAATATAAAATTTGATAATATTTCCAAACGCCACTATTTTTGGCTAACTGTCATTTTTAATTTTCTCGTTCCGGGGATGTCCGATCAATGAGCCAACAATCCAAGTGTCATAAGGCTAACGATTGCTTCCCTTACTTAGCTTGCGTTGCATAAGGATCTCAGAGTCAGAGAGATTAGATAGAGCTGCCCGAAGAAACCACCAACGTACAAGCCTCTCGGCTGTGCCGTGCGCTTCGCGCTTTACTTAGCTTGCGTTGCATAAGGATCTCAGAGCCAGAGAGATTAGATAGAGCTGCCCGAAGAAACCACCAACGTACAAGCCTCTCGGCGTACAGCCGAGAGGCTACTAGACGTCCTCCAACCTCTTTGTTGCTGAAAGATATTTGAAACGCCGTGCGCGAAGCGCACGGCACAGCCGAGAGGCTTGTACGTTGGTGGTTTCTTCGGGCAGCTCTATCTAATCTCTCTGGCTCTGAGATCCTTATGCAACGCAAGCTAAGTAAAGCGCGAAGCGCACGGCACAGCCGAGAGGCTTGTACGTTGGTGGTTTCTTCGGGCAGCTCTATCTAATCTCTCTGACTCTGAGATCCTTATGCAACGCAAGCTAAGTAAGGGAAGCAATCGTTAGCCTTATGACACTTGGATTGTTGGCTCATTGATCGGACATCCCCGGAACGAGAAAATTAAAAATGACAGTTAGCCACAAAAGACAGTGACGACAAAAGCTCTGAACGATAATTAATCATGATTAAATAACAATAACTAAAAGAATGCAATACGATCATAAAGTCATGACACATCCTCAAATTGACCAACCTCACTTTCACAATTTATTTTGCCATACAAGCAGATGATTTAAGGACACGAATACCTGGAATTATTATTAAGATGTATCTCTTTAGATTTTCAAGAATTTAAATTTGTTTTATCATCTCAACCACTCTGAACACGCTAGTTTCCTTCCGCTATTTCACATGGATTTAACGGAAACGGTCCTCAATGACTGTGTTTGATGCTGTCGAGACAGCTACACTCACAGCCTGTTTCACGCTCAGAAACCAGCGTCTTAACTCGTCATCGTGGGTTGAAAGGAGACAAGTTTCTGGTGGGAAACAAGTCAAGATATACTACAGAAATGATCCTGTGAAGTATGATCTTAAATGCAATGTTATTTTGCAGAACTCTAAATAAGGTTTGTACGATCAATGAGCTTTGGCGTAAATTACAGTGCATAGATCGATATTTCGGAATATTAAATTGAGATTTGCAATACTTGACGCACACAGTACATACATTGTCAGGTCTTGCATTTTGTTCATTTATTGAAACACCGAGAAGCTCTTTAATAGTTATAGAACAAGTGACGAGACCAATTTTGGACACAATAAAGAATCCGCGTGCTCATCAAATCAATTTATTACAGTAATGTATTATCGATTGAGAGCCCATTTATCAGCTGGGTGTTTGGCGTGCACCTATAATCCTGCTTCGGGGAGGCTTGGTAGAGTGGATGGCTTGAGTTTAGGAGCCCTGTTTCGTGATACCGCATGTTGATCAGGTGCCCGCACTAAGCTTGACATCAGCATGGATCTGCTAGAGGAATCTAGTAGGTGCAGGTTAGCTAAGGAGGAGCGTAGTGGGTCAGGAGGGAAACCTAGCAGCCAAAAGTTCCCGTGTTCGGCAGTAGTGGGATCGTGCCAGTGAGTGGGCGTCATGCAACAGCCTCAACAAAATAGCCAAACCTCTATCTTTTTTTTTGTCGTTAAAACTACCGAGATCAAACAAACATGCGTTCTACAATATATGGTATCATTAATCAAAGTCCCAGCAATACCCTTTTCAACTAATACCTAAAGAATACATTATATTCCATGTCTCATCTAACTTGGGGAGCAAAAATAAAATTACACCATGCCAACAGCATCCCGTATTCCCAAGCGGTCACCCATCCAAGTACTAACGGGACCCGACATAGCTTAACTTCCGGGAGCTGACGAGACCGGGTGAGTTCTATGTGGTGTGGCCGTTGACATCAATTCAGTCGCCATTACCCGACCATATTCGCCTCTAAATCTAGTTCTAATGCTTGCTTACTTTCTGTTCGAAATACACACCAACCTTAGCCAAACAAACGAGGACATATAAGTACATTTGTCAATGGACAACCGAATATAAAATTTGATAATATTTCCAAACGCCACTATTTTTGGCTAACTGTCATTTTTAATTTTCTCGTTCCGGGGATGTCCGATCAATGAGCCAACAATCCAAGTGTCATAAGGCTAACGATTGCTTCCCTTACTTAGCTTGCGTTGCATAAGGATCTCAGAGTCAGAGAGATTAGATAGAGCTGCCCGAAGAAACCACCAACGTACAAGCCTCTCGGCTGTGCCGTGCGCTTCGCGCTTTACTTAGCTTGCGTTGCATAAGGATCTCAGAGCCAGAGAGATTAGATAGAGCTGCCCGAAGAAACCACCAACGTACAAGCCTCTCGGCTGTGCCGTGCGCTTCGCGCACGGCGTTTCAAATATCTTTCAGCAACAAAGAGGTTGGAGGACGTCTAGTAGCCTCTCGGCTGTACTTTCTGTTCGAAATACACACCAACCTTAGCCAAACAAACGAGGACATATAAGTACATTTGTCAATGGACAACCGAATATAAAATTTGATAATATTTCCAAACGCCACTATTTTTGGCTAACTGTCATTTTTAATTTTCTCGTTCCGGGGATGTCCGATCAATGAGCCAACAATCCAAGTGTCATAAGGCTAACGATTGCTTCCCTTACTTAGCTTGCGTTGCATAAGGATCTCAGAGTCAGAGAGATTAGATAGAGCTGCCCGAAGAAACCACCAACGTACAAGCCTCTCGGCTGTGCCGTGCGCTTCGCGCTTTACTTAGCTTGCGTTGCATAAGGATCTCAGAGCCAGAGAGATTAGATAGAGCTGCCCGAAGAAACCACCAACGTACAAGCCTCTCGGCGTACAGCCGAGAGGCTACTAGACGTCCTCCAACCTCTTTGTTGCTGAAAGATATTTGAAACGCCGTGCGCGAAGCGCACGGCACAGCCGAGAGGCTTGTACGTTGGTGGTTTCTTCGGGCAGCTCTATCTAATCTCTCTGGCTCTGAGATCCTTATGCAACGCAAGCTAAGTAAAGCGCGAAGCGCACGGCACAGCCGAGAGGCTTGTACGTTGGTGGTTTCTTCGGGCAGCTCTATCTAATCTCTCTGACTCTGAGATCCTTATGCAACGCAAGCTAAGTAAGGGAAGCAATCGTTAGCCTTATGACACTTGGATTGTTGGCTCATTGATCGGACATCCCCGGAACGAGAAAATTAAAAATGACAGTTAGCCACAAAAGACAGTGACGACAAAAGCTCTGAACGATAATTAATCATGATTAAATAACAATAACTAAAAGAATGCAATACGATCATAAAGTCATGACACATCCTCAAATTGACCAACCTCACTTTCACAATTTATTTTGCCATACAAGCAGATGATTTAAGGACACGAATACCTGGAATTATTATTAAGATGTATCTCTTTAGATTTTCAAGAATTTAAATTTGTTTTATCATCTCAACCACTCTGAACACGCTAGTTTCCTTCCGCTATTTCACATGGATTTAACGGAAACGGTCCTCAATGACTGTGTTTGATGCTGTCGAGACAGCTACACTCACAGCCTGTTTCACGCTCAGAAACCAGCGTCTTAACTCGTCATCGTGGGTTGAAAGGAGACAAGTTTCTGGTGGGAAACAAGTCAAGATATACTACAGAAATGATCCTGTGAAGTATGATCTTAAATGCAATGTTATTTTGCAGAACTCTAAATAAGGTTTGTACGATCAATGAGCTTTGGCGTAAATTACAGTGCATAGATCGATATTTCGGAATATTAAATTGAGATTTGCAATACTTGACGCACACAGTACATACATTGTCAGGTCTTGCATTTTGTTCATTTATTGAAACACCGAGAAGCTCTTTAATAGTTATAGAACAAGTGACGAGACCAATTTTGGACACAATAAAGAATCCGCGTGCTCATCAAATCAATTTATTACAGTAATGTATTATCGATTGAGAGCCCATTTATCAGCTGGGTGTTTGGCGTGCACCTATAATCCTGCTTCGGGGAGGCTTGGTAGAGTGGATGGCTTGAGTTTAGGAGCCCTGTTTCGTGATACCGCATGTTGATCAGGTGCCCGCACTAAGCTTGACATCAGCATGGATCTGCTAGAGGAATCTAGTAGGTGCAGGTTAGCTAAGGAGGAGCGTAGTGGGTCAGGAGGGAAACCTAGCAGCCAAAAGTTCCCGTGTTCGGCAGTAGTGGGATCGTGCCAGTGAGTGGGCGTCATGCAACAGCCTCAACAAAATAGCCAAACCTCTATCTTTTTTTTTGTCGTTAAAACTACCGAGATCAAACAAACATGCGTTCTACAATATATGGTATCATTAATCAAAGTCCCAGCAATACCCTTTTCAACTAATACCTAAAGAATACATTATATTCCATGTCTCATCTAACTTGGGGAGCAAAAATAAAATTACACCATGCCAACAGCATCCCGTATTCCCAAGCGGTCACCCATCCAAGTACTAACGGGACCCGACATAGCTTAACTTCCGGGAGCTGACGAGACCGGGTGAGTTCTATGTGGTGTGGCCGTTGACATCAATTCAGTCGCCATTACCCGACCATATTCGCCTCTAAATCTAGTTCTAATGCTTGCTTACTTTCTGTTCGAAATACACACCAACCTTAGCCAAACAAACGAGGACATATAAGTACATTTGTCAATGGACAACCGAATATAAAATTTGATAATATTTCCAAACGCCACTATTTTTGGCTAACTGTCATTTTTAATTTTCTCGTTCCGGGGATGTCCGATCAATGAGCCAACAATCCAAGTGTCATAAGGCTAACGATTGCTTCCCTTACTTAGCTTGCGTTGCATAAGGATCTCAGAGTCAGAGAGATTAGATAGAGCTGCCCGAAGAAACCACCAACGTACAAGCCTCTCGGCTGTGCCGTGCGCTTCGCGCTTTACTTAGCTTGCGTTGCATAAGGATCTCAGAGCCAGAGAGATTAGATAGAGCTGCCCGAAGAAACCACCAACGTACAAGCCTCTCGGCGTACAGCCGAGAGGCTACTAGACGTCCTCCAACCTCTTTGTTGCTGAAAGATATTTGAAACGCCGTGCGCGAAGCGCACGGCACAGCCGAGAGGCTTGTACGTTGGTGGTTTCTTCGGGCAGCTCTATCTAATCTCTCTGGCTCTGAGATCCTTATGCAACGCAAGCTAAGTAAAGCGCGAAGCGCACGGCACAGCCGAGAGGCTTGTACGTTGGTGGTTTCTTCGGGCAGCTCTATCTAATCTCTCTGACTCTGAGATCCTTATGCAACGCAAGCTAAGTAAGGGAAGCAATCGTTAGCCTTATGACACTTGGATTGTTGGCTCATTGATCGGACATCCCCGGAACGAGAAAATTAAAAATGACAGTTAGCCACAAAAGACAGTGACGACAAAAGCTCTGAACGATAATTAATCATGATTAAATAACAATAACTAAAAGAATGCAATACGATCATAAAGTCATGACACATCCTCAAATTGACCAACCTCACTTTCACAATTTATTTTGCCATACAAGCAGATGATTTAAGGACACGAATACCTGGAATTATTATTAAGATGTATCTCTTTAGATTTTCAAGAATTTAAATTTGTTTTATCATCTCAACCACTCTGAACACGCTAGTTTCCTTCCGCTATTTCACATGGATTTAACGGAAACGGTCCTCAATGACTGTGTTTGATGCTGTCGAGACAGCTACACTCACAGCCTGTTTCACGCTCAGAAACCAGCGTCTTAACTCGTCATCGTGGGTTGAAAGGAGACAAGTTTCTGGTGGGAAACAAGTCAAGATATACTACAGAAATGATCCTGTGAAGTATGATCTTAAATGCAATGTTATTTTGCAGAACTCTAAATAAGGTTTGTACGATCAATGAGCTTTGGCGTAAATTACAGTGCATAGATCGATATTTCGGAATATTAAATTGAGATTTGCAATACTTGACGCACACAGTACATACATTGTCAGGTCTTGCATTTTGTTCATTTATTGAAACACCGAGAAGCTCTTTAATAGTTATAGAACAAGTGACGAGACCAATTTTGGACACAATAAAGAATCCGCGTGCTCATCAAATCAATTTATTACAGTAATGTATTATCGATTGAGAGCCCATTTATCAGCTGGGTGTTTGGCGTGCACCTATAATCCTGCTTCGGGGAGGCTTGGTAGAGTGGATGGCTTGAGTTTAGGAGCCCTGTTTCGTGATACCGCATGTTGATCAGGTGCCCGCACTAAGCTTGACATCAGCATGGATCTGCTAGAGGAATCTAGTAGGTGCAGGTTAGCTAAGGAGGAGCGTAGTGGGTCAGGAGGGAAACCTAGCAGCCAAAAGTTCCCGTGTTCGGCAGTAGTGGGATCGTGCCAGTGAGTGGGCGTCATGCAACAGCCTCAACAAAATAGCCAAACCTCTATCTTTTTTTTTGTCGTTAAAACTACCGAGATCAAACAAACATGCGTTCTACAATATATGGTATCATTAATCAAAGTCCCAGCAATACCCTTTTCAACTAATACCTAAAGAATACATTATATTCCATGTCTCATCTAACTTGGGGAGCAAAAATAAAATTACACCATGCCAACAGCATCCCGTATTCCCAAGCGGTCACCCATCCAAGTACTAACGGGACCCGACATAGCTTAACTTCCGGGAGCTGACGAGACCGGGTGAGTTCTATGTGGTGTGGCCGTTGACATGAATTCAGTCGCCATTACCCGACCATATTCGCCTCTAAATCTAGTTCTAATGCTTGCTTACTTTCTGTTCGAAATACACACCAACCTTAGCCAAACAAACGAGGACATATAAGTACATTTGTCAATGGACAACCGAATATAAAATTTGATAATATTTCCAAACGCCACTATTTTTGGCTAACTGTCATTTTTAATTTTCTCGTTCCGGGGATGTCCGATCAATGAGCCAACAATCCAAGTGTCATAAGGCTAACGATTGCTTCCCTTACTTAGCTTGCGTTGCATAAGGATCTCAGAGTCAGAGAGATTAGATAGAGCTGCCCGAAGAAACCACCAACGTACAAGCCTCTCGGCTGTGCCGTGCGCTTCGCGCTTTACTTAGCTTGCGTTGCATAAGGATCTCAGAGCCAGAGAGATTAGATAGAGCTGCCCGAAGAAACCACCAACGTACAAGCCTCTCGGCTGTGCCGTGCGCTTCGCGCACGGCGTTTCAAATATCTTTCAGCAACAAAGAGGTTGGAGGACGTCTAGTAGCCTCTCGGCTGTACTTTCTGTTCGAAATACACACCAACCTTAGCCAAACAAACGAGGACATATAAGTACATTTGTCAATGGACAACCGAATATAAAATTTGATAATATTTCCAAACGCCACTATTTTTGGCTAACTGTCATTTTTAATTTTCTCGTTCCGGGGATGTCCGATCAATGAGCCAACAATCCAAGTGTCATAAGGCTAACGATTGCTTCCCTTACTTAGCTTGCGTTGCATAAGGATCTCAGAGTCAGAGAGATTAGATAGAGCTGCCCGAAGAAACCACCAACGTACAAGCCTCTCGGCTGTGCCGTGCGCTTCGCGCTTTACTTAGCTTGCGTTGCATAAGGATCTCAGAGCCAGAGAGATTAGATAGAGCTGCCCGAAGAAACCACCAACGTACAAGCCTCTCGGCTGTACGTTAAAACGAGGACATATAAGTACATTTGTCAATGGACAACCGAATATAAAATTTGATAATATTTCCAAACGCCACTATTTTTGGCTAACTGTCATTTTTAATTTTCTCGTTCCGGGGATGTCCGATCAATGAGCCAACAATCCAAGTGTCATAAGGCTAACGATTGCTTCCCTTACTTAGCTTGCGTTGCATAAGGATCTCAGAGTCAGAGAGATTAGATAGAGCTGCCCGAAGAAACCACCAACGTACAAGCCTCTCGGCTGTGTCGTGCGCTTCGCGCTTTACTTAGCTTGCGTTGCATAAGGATCTCAGAGCCAGAGAGATTAGATAGAGCTGCCCGAAGAAACCACCAACGTACAAGCCTCTCGGCTGTACGTTAAAACGAGGACATATAAGTACATTTGTCAATGGACAACCGAATATAAAATTTGATAATATTTCCAAACGCCACTATTTTTGGCTAACTGTCATTTTTAATTTTCTCGTTCCGGGGATGTCCGATCAATGAGCCAACAATCCAAGTGTCATAAGGCTAACGATTGCTTCCCTTACTTAGCTTGCGTTGCATAAGGATCTCAGAGTCAGAGAGATTAGATAGAGCTGCCCGAAGAAACCACCAACGTACAAGCCTCTCGGCTGTGCCGTGCGCTTCGCGCTTTACTTAGCTTGCGTTGCATAAGGATCTCAGAGCCAGAGAGATTAGATAGAGCTGCCCGAAGAAACCACCAACGTACAAGCCTCTCGGCGTACAGCCGAGAGGCTACTAGACGTCCTCCAACCTCTTTGTTGCTGAAAGATATTTGAAACGCCGTGCGCGAAGCGCACGGCACAGCCGAGAGGCTTGTACGTTGGTGGTTTCTTCGGGCAGCTCTATCTAATCTCTCTGGCTCTGAGATCCTTATGCAACGCAAGCTAAGTAAAGCGCGAAGCGCACGGCACAGCCGAGAGGCTTGTACGTTGGTGGTTTCTTCGGGCAGCTCTATCTAATCTCTCTGACTCTGAGATCCTTATGCAACGCAAGCTAAGTAAGGGAAGCAATCGTTAGCCTTATGACACTTGGATTGTTGGCTCATTGATCGGACATCCCCGGAACGAGAAAATTAAAAATGACAGTTAGCCACAAAAGACAGTGACGACAAAAGCTCTGAACGATAATTAATCATGATTAAATAACAATAACTAAAAGAATGCAATACGATCATAAAGTCATGACACATCCTCAAATTGACCAACCTCACTTTCACAATTTATTTTGCCATACAAGCAGATGATTTAAGGACACGAATACCTGGAATTATTATTAAGATGTATCTCTTTAGATTTTCAAGAATTTAAATTTGTTTTATCATCTCAACCACTCTGAACACGCTAGTTTCCTTCCGCTATTTCACATGGATTTAACGGAAACGGTCCTCAATGACTGTGTTTGATGCTGTCGAGACAGCTACACTCACAGCCTGTTTCACGCTCAGAAACCAGCGTCTTAACTCGTCATCGTGGGTTGAAAGGAGACAAGTTTCTGGTGGGAAACAAGTCAAGATATACTACAGAAATGATCCTGTGAAGTATGATCTTAAATGCAATGTTATTTTGCAGAACTCTAAATAAGGTTTGTACGATCAATGAGCTTTGGCGTAAATTACAGTGCATAGATCGATATTTCGGAATATTAAATTGAGATTTGCAATACTTGACGCACACAGTACATACATTGTCAGGTCTTGCATTTTGTTCATTTATTGAAACACCGAGAAGCTCTTTAATAGTTATAGAACAAGTGACGAGACCAATTTTGGACACAATAAAGAATCCGCGTGCTCATCAAATCAATTTATTACAGTAATGTATTATCGATTGAGAGCCCATTTATCAGCTGGGTGTTTGGCGTGCACCTATAATCCTGCTTCGGGGAGGCTTGGTAGAGTGGATGGCTTGAGTTTAGGAGCCCTGTTTCGTGATACCGCATGTTGATCAGGTGCCCGCACTAAGCTTGACATCAGCATGGATCTGCTAGAGGAATCTAGTAGGTGCAGGTTAGCTAAGGAGGAGCGTAGTGGGTCAGGAGGGAAACCTAGCAGCCAAAAGTTCCCGTGTTCGGCAGTAGTGGGATCGTGCCAGTGAGTGGGCGTCATGCAACAGCCTCAACAAAATAGCCAAACCTCTATCTTTTTTTTTGTCGTTAAAACTACCGAGATCAAACAAACATGCGTTCTACAATATATGGTATCATTAATCAAAGTCCCAGCAATACCCTTTTCAACTAATACCTAAAGAATACATTATATTCCATGTCTCATCTAACTTGGGGAGCAAAAATAAAATTACACCATGCCAACAGCATCCCGTATTCCCAAGCGGTCACCCATCCAAGTACTAACGGGACCCGACATAGCTTAACTTCCGGGAGCTGACGAGACCGGGTGAGTTCTATGTGGTGTGGCCGTTGACATCAATTCAGTCGCCATTACCCGACCATATTCGCCTCTAAATCTAGTTCTAATGCTTGCTTACTTTCTGTTCGAAATACACACCAACCTTAGCCAAACAAACGAGGACATATAAGTACATTTGTCAATGGACAACCGAATATAAAATTTGATAATATTTCCAAACGCCACTATTTTTGGCTAACTGTCATTTTTAATTTTCTCGTTCCGGGGATGTCCGATCAATGAGCCAACAATCCAAGTGTCATAAGGCTAACGATTGCTTCCCTTACTTAGCTTGCGTTGCATAAGGATCTCAGAGTCAGAGAGATTAGATAGAGCTGCCCGAAGAAACCACCAACGTACAAGCCTCTCGGCTGTGCCGTGCGCTTCGCGCTTTACTTAGCTTGCGTTGCATAAGGATCTCAGAGCCAGAGAGATTAGATAGAGCTGCCCGAAGAAACCACCAACGTACAAGCCTCTCGGCGTACAGCCGAGAGGCTACTAGACGTCCTCCAACCTCTTTGTTGCTGAAAGATATTTGAAACGCCGTGCGCGAAGCGCACGGCACAGCCGAGAGGCTTGTACGTTGGTGGTTTCTTCGGGCAGCTCTATCTAATCTCTCTGGCTCTGAGATCCTTATGCAACGCAAGCTAAGTAAAGCGCGAAGCGCACGGCACAGCCGAGAGGCTTGTACGTTGGTGGTTTCTTCGGGCAGCTCTATCTAATCTCTCTGACTCTGAGATCCTTATGCAACGCAAGCTAAGTAAGGGAAGCAATCGTTAGCCTTATGACACTTGGATTGTTGGCTCATTGATCGGACATCCCCGGAACGAGAAAATTAAAAATGACAGTTAGCCACAAAAGACAGTGACGACAAAAGCTCTGAACGATAATTAATCATGATTAAATAACAATAACTAAAAGAATGCAATACGATCATAAAGTCATGACACATCCTCAAATTGACCAACCTCACTTTCACAATTTATTTTGCCATACAAGCAGATGATTTAAGGACACGAATACCTGGAATTATTATTAAGATGTATCTCTTTAGATTTTCAAGAATTTAAATTTGTTTTATCATCTCAACCACTCTGAACACGCTAGTTTCCTTCCGCTATTTCACATGGATTTAACGGAAACGGTCCTCAATGACTGTGTTTGATGCTGTCGAGACAGCTACACTCACAGCCTGTTTCACGCTCAGAAACCAGCGTCTTAACTCGTCATCGTGGGTTGAAAGGAGACAAGTTTCTGGTGGGAAACAAGTCAAGATATACTACAGAAATGATCCTGTGAAGTATGATCTTAAATGCAATGTTATTTTGCAGAACTCTAAATAAGGTTTGTACGATCAATGAGCTTTGGCGTAAATTACAGTGCATAGATCGATATTTCGGAATATTAAATTGAGATTTGCAATACTTGACGCACACAGTACATACATTGTCAGGTCTTGCATTTTGTTCATTTATTGAAACACCGAGAAGCTCTTTAATAGTTATAGAACAAGTGACGAGACCAATTTTGGACACAATAAAGAATCCGCGTGCTCATCAAATCAATTTATTACAGTAATGTATTATCGATTGAGAGCCCATTTATCAGCTGGGTGTTTGGCGTGCACCTATAATCCTGCTTCGGGGAGGCTTGGTAGAGTGGATGGCTTGAGTTTAGGAGCCCTGTTTCGTGATACCGCATGTTGATCAGGTGCCCGCACTAAGCTTGACATCAGCATGGATCTGCTAGAGGAATCTAGTAGGTGCAGGTTAGCTAAGGAGGAGCGTAGTGGGTCAGGAGGGAAACCTAGCAGCCAAAAGTTCCCGTGTTCGGCAGTAGTGGGATCGTGCCAGTGAGTGGGCGTCATGCAACAGCCTCAACAAAATAGCCAAACCTCTATCTTTTTTTTTGTCGTTAAAACTACCGAGATCAAACAAACATGCGTTCTACAATATATGGTATCATTAATCAAAGTCCCAGCAATACCCTTTTCAACTAATACCTAAAGAATACATTATATTCCATGTCTCATCTAACTTGGGGAGCAAAAATAAAATTACACCATGCCAACAGCATCCCGTATTCCCAAGCGGTCACCCATCCAAGTACTAACGGGACCCGACATAGCTTAACTTCCGGGAGCTGACGAGACCGGGTGAGTTCTATGTGGTGTGGCCGTTGACATCAATTCAGTCGCCATTACCCGACCATATTCGCCTCTAAATCTAGTTCTAATGCTTGCTTACTTTCTGTTCGAAATACACACCAACCTTAGCCAAACAAACGAGGACATATAAGTACATTTGTCAATGGACAACCGAATATAAAATTTGATAATATTTCCAAACGCCACTATTTTTGGCTAACTGTCATTTTTAATTTTCTCGTTCCGGGGATGTCCGATCAATGAGCCAACAATCCAAGTGTCATAAGGCTAACGATTGCTTCCCTTACTTAGCTTGCGTTGCATAAGGATCTCAGAGTCAGAGAGATTAGATAGAGCTGCCCGAAGAAACCACCAACGTACAAGCCTCTCGGCTGTGCCGTGCGCTTCGCGCTTTACTTAGCTTGCGTTGCATAAGGATCTCAGAGCCAGAGAGATTAGATAGAGCTGCCCGAAGAAACCACCAACGTACAAGCCTCTCGGCTGTGCCGTGCGCTTCGCGCACGGCGTTTCAAATATCTTTCAGCAACAAAGAGGTTGGAGGACGTCTAGTAGCCTCTCGGCTGTACTTTCTGTTCGAAATACACACCAACCTTAGCCAAACAAACGAGGACATATAAGTACATTTGTCAATGGACAACCGAATATAAAATTTGATAATATTTCCAAACGCCACTATTTTTGGCTAACTGTCATTTTTAATTTTCTCGTTCCGGGGATGTCCGATCAATGAGCCAACAATCCAAGTGTCATAAGGCTAACGATTGCTTCCCTTACTTAGCTTGCGTTGCATAAGGATCTCAGAGTCAGAGAGATTAGATAGAGCTGCCCGAAGAAACCACCAACGTACAAGCCTCTCGGCTGTGCCGTGCGCTTCGCGCTTTACTTAGCTTGCGTTGCATAAGGATCTCAGAGCCAGAGAGATTAGATAGAGCTGCCCGAAGAAACCACCAACGTACAAGCCTCTCGGCTGTACGTTAAAACGAGGACATATAAGTACATTTGTCAATGGACAACCGAATATAAAATTTGATAATATTTCCAAACGCCACTATTTTTGGCTAACTGTCATTTTTAATTTTCTCGTTCCGGGGATGTCCGATCAATGAGCCAACAATCCAAGTGTCATAAGGCTAACGATTGCTTCCCTTACTTAGCTTGCGTTGCATAAGGATCTCAGAGTCAGAGAGATTAGATAGAGCTGCCCGAAGAAACCACCAACGTACAAGCCTCTCGGCTGTGTCGTGCGCTTCGCGCTTTACTTAGCTTGCGTTGCATAAGGATCTCAGAGCCAGAGAGATTAGATAGAGCTGCCCGAAGAAACCACCAACGTACAAGCCTCTCGGCTGTACGTTAAAACGAGGACATATAAGTACATTTGTCAATGGACAACCGAATATAAAATTTGATAATATTTCCAAACGCCACTATTTTTGGCTAACTGTCATTTTTAATTTTCTCGTTCCGGGGATGTCCGATCAATGAGCCAACAATCCAAGTGTCATAAGGCTAACGATTGCTTCCCTTACTTAGCTTGCGTTGCATAAGGATCTCAGAGTCAGAGAGATTAGATAGAGCTGCCCGAAGAAACCACCAACGTACAAGCCTCTCGGCTGTGCCGTGCGCTTCGCGCTTTACTTAGCTTGCGTTGCATAAGGATCTCAGAGCCAGAGAGATTAGATAGAGCTGCCCGAAGAAACCACCAACGTACAAGCCTCTCGGCTGTGCCGTGCGCTTCGCGCACGGCGTTTCAAATATCTTTCAGCAACAAAGAGGTTGGAGGACGTCTAGTAGCCTCTCGGCTGTACGCCGAGAGGCTTGTACGTTGGTGGTTTCTTCGGGCAGCTCTATCTAATCTCTCTGGCTCTGAGATCCTTATGCAACGCAAGCTAAGTAAAGCGCGAAGCGCACGGCACAGCCGAGAGGCTTGTACGTTGGTGGTTTCTTCGGGCAGCTCTATCTAATCTCTCTGACTCTGAGATCCTTATGCAACGCAAGCTAAGTAAGGGAAGCAATCGTTAGCCTTATGACACTTGGATTGTTGGCTCATTGATCGGACATCCCCGGAACGAGAAAATTAAAAATGACAGTTAGCCAAAAATAGTGGCGTTTGGAAATATTATCAAATTTTATATTCGGTTGTCCATTGACAAATGTACTTATATGTCCTCGTTTGTTTGGCTAAGGTTGGTGTGTATTTCGAACAGAAAGTAAGCAAGCATTAGAACTAGATTTAGAGGCGAATATGGTCGGGTAATGGCGACTGAATTGATGTCAACGGCCACACCACATAGAACTCACCCGGTCTCGTCAGCTCCCGGAAGTTAAGCTATGTCGGGTCCCGTTAGTACTTGGATGGGTGACCGCTTGGGAATACGGGATGCTGTTGGCATGGTGTAATTTTATTTTTGCTCCCCAAGTTAGATGAGACATGGAATATAATGTATTCTTTAGGTATTAGTTGAAAAGGGTATTGCTGGGACTTTGATTAATGATACCATATATTGTAGAACGCATGTTTGTTTGATCTCGGTAGTTTTAACGACAAAAAAAAAGATAGAGGTTTGGCTATTTTGTTGAGGCTGTTGCATGACGCCCACTCACTGGCACGATCCCACTACTGCCGAACACGGGAACTTTTGGCTGCTAGGTTTCCCTCCTGACCCACTACGCTCCTCCTTAGCTAACCTGCACCTACTAGATTCCTCTAGCAGATCCATGCTGATGTCAAGCTTAGTGCGGGCACCTGATCAACATGCGGTATCACGAAACAGGGCTCCTAAACTCAAGCCATCCACTCTACCAAGCCTCCCCGAAGCAGGATTATAGGTGCACGCCAAACACCCAGCTGATAAATGGGCTCTCAATCGATAATACATTACTGTAATAAATTGATTTGATGAGCACGCGGATTCTTTATTGTGTCCAAAATTGGTCTCGTCACTTGTTCTATAACTATTAAAGAGCTTCTCGGTGTTTCAATAAATGAACAAAATGCAAGACCTGACAATGTATGTACTGTGTGCGTCAAGTATTGCAAATCTCAATTTAATATTCCGAAATATCGATCTATGCACTGTAATTTACGCCAAAGCTCATTGATCGTACAAACCTTATTTAGAGTTCTGCAAAATAACATTGCATTTAAGATCATACTTCACAGGATCATTTCTGTAGTATATCTTGACTTGTTTCCCACCAGAAACTTGTCTCCTTTCAACCCACGATGACGAGTTAAGACGCTGGTTTCTGAGCGTGAAACAGGCTGTGAGTGTAGCTGTCTCGACAGCATCAAACACAGTCATTGAGGACCGTTTCCGTTAAATCCATGTGAAATAGCGGAAGGAAACTAGCGTGTTCAGAGTGGTTGAGATGATAAAACAAATTTAAATTCTTGAAAATCTAAAGAGATACATCTTAATAATAATTCCAGGTATTCGTGTCCTTAAATCATCTGCTTGTATGGCAAAATAAATTGTGAAAGTGAGGTTGGTCAATTTGAGGATGTGTCATGACTTTATGATCGTATTGCATTCTTTTAGTTATTGTTATTTAATCATGATTAATTATCGTTCAGCAGCTTTTGTCGTCACTGTCTTTTGTGGCTAACTGTCATTTTTAATTTTCTCGTTCCGGGGATGTCCGATCAATGAGCCAACAATCCAAGTGTCATAAGGCTAACGATTGCTTCCCTTACTTAGCTTGCGTTGCATAAGGATCTCAGAGTCAGAGAGATTAGATAGAGCTGCCCGAAGAAACCACCAACGTACAAGCCTCTCGGCTGTGCCGTGCGCTTCGCGCTTTACTTAGCTTGCGTTGCATAAGGATCTCAGAGCCAGAGAGATTAGATAGAGCTGCCCGAAGAAACCACCAACGTACAAGCCTCTCGGCTGTGCCGTGCGCTTCGCGCACGGCGTTTCAAATATCTTTCAGCAACAAAGAGGTTGGAGGACGTCTAGTAGCCTCTCGGCTGTACGCCGAGAGGCTTGTACGTTGGTGGTTTCTTCGGGCAGCTCTATCTAATCTCTCTGGCTCTGAGATCCTTATGCAACGCAAGCTAAGTAAAGCGCGAAGCGCACGGCACAGCCGAGAGGCTTGTACGTTGGTGGTTTCTTCGGGCAGCTCTATCTAATCTCTCTGACTCTGAGATCCTTATGCAACGCAAGCTAAGTAAGGGAAGCAATCGTTAGCCTTATGACACTTGGATTGTTGGCTCATTGATCGGACATCCCCGGAACGAGAAAATTAAAAATGACAGTTAGCCAAAAATAGTGGCGTTTGGAAATATTATCAAATTTTATATTCGGTTGTCCATTGACAAATGTACTTATATGTCCTCGTTTGTTTGGCTAAGGTTGGTGTGTATTTCGAACAGAAAGTACAGCCGAGAGGCTACTAGACGTCCTCCAACCTCTTTGTTGCTGAAAGATATTTGAAACGCCGTGCGCGAAGCGCACGGCACAGCCGAGAGGCTTGTACGTTGGTGGTTTCTTCGGGCAGCTCTATCTAATCTCTCTGGCTCTGAGATCCTTATGCAACGCAAGCTAAGTAAAGCGCGAAGCGCACGGCACAGCCGAGAGGCTTGTACGTTGGTGGTTTCTTCGGGCAGCTCTATCTAATCTCTCTGACTCTGAGATCCTTATGCAACGCAAGCTAAGTAAGGGAAGCAATCGTTAGCCTTATGACACTTGGATTGTTGGCTCATTGATCGGACATCCCCGGAACGAGAAAATTAAAAATGACAGTTAGCCAAAAATAGTGGCGTTTGGAAATATTATCAAATTTTATATTCGGTTGTCCATTGACAAATGTACTTATATGTCCTCGTTTGTTTGGCTAAGGTTGGTGTGTATTTCGAACAGAAAGTAAGCAAGCATTAGAACTAGATTTAGAGGCGAATATGGTCGGGTAATGGCGACTGAATTGATGTCAACGGCCACACCACATAGAACTCACCCGGTCTCGTCAGCTCCCGGAAGTTAAGCTATGTCGGGTCCCGTTAGTACTTGGATGGGTGACCGCTTGGGAATACGGGATGCTGTTGGCATGGTGTAATTTTATTTTTGCTCCCCAAGTTAGATGAGACATGGAATATAATGTATTCTTTAGGTATTAGTTGAAAAGGGTATTGCTGGGACTTTGATTAATGATACCATATATTGTAGAACGCATGTTTGTTTGATCTCGGTAGTTTTAACGACAAAAAAAAAGATAGAGGTTTGGCTATTTTGTTGAGGCTGTTGCATGACGCCCACTCACTGGCACGATCCCACTACTGCCGAACACGGGAACTTTTGGCTGCTAGGTTTCCCTCCTGACCCACTACGCTCCTCCTTAGCTAACCTGCACCTACTAGATTCCTCTAGCAGATCCATGCTGATGTCAAGCTTAGTGCGGGCACCTGATCAACATGCGGTATCACGAAACAGGGCTCCTAAACTCAAGCCATCCACTCTACCAAGCCTCCCCGAAGCAGGATTATAGGTGCACGCCAAACACCCAGCTGATAAATGGGCTCTCAATCGATAATACATTACTGTAATAAATTGATTTGATGAGCACGCGGATTCTTTATTGTGTCCAAAATTGGTCTCGTCACTTGTTCTATAACTATTAAAGAGCTTCTCGGTGTTTCAATAAATGAACAAAATGCAAGACCTGACAATGTATGTACTGTGTGCGTCAAGTATTGCAAATCTCAATTTAATATTCCGAAATATCGATCTATGCACTGTAATTTACGCCAAAGCTCATTGATCGTACAAACCTTATTTAGAGTTCTGCAAAATAACATTGCATTTAAGATCATACTTCACAGGATCATTTCTGTAGTATATCTTGACTTGTTTCCCACCAGAAACTTGTCTCCTTTCAACCCACGATGACGAGTTAAGACGCTGGTTTCTGAGCGTGAAACAGGCTGTGAGTGTAGCTGTCTCGACAGCATCAAACACAGTCATTGAGGACCGTTTCCGTTAAATCCATGTGAAATAGCGGAAGGAAACTAGCGTGTTCAGAGTGGTTGAGATGATAAAACAAATTTAAATTCTTGAAAATCTAAAGAGATACATCTTAATAATAATTCCAGGTATTCGTGTCCTTAAATCATCTGCTTGTATGGCAAAATAAATTGTGAAAGTGAGGTTGGTCAATTTGAGGATGTGTCATGACTTTATGATCGTATTGCATTCTTTTAGTTATTGTTATTTAATCATGATTAATTATCGTTCAGAGCTTTTGTCGTCAGGTGGCGTGGCAAAGCCATATTCTGAAAAAAAAAGGACCTAGTGTGATAACGAGAGTAAAATTTGCAACGCCTTCAGCGTAAATTGTATCTCCCTTAATACAGTATGAGCATAATAAAACAAATGAAAATGAACTTTATAAGCATCAAGTGGTCGCGTCTGGAAAAATGAACAACTCAATATTTTATAGCATTTCTTGAATGTTTTGAGTGATATGAGTATTCTTCGTACACCACCGGAAATGTGTTGAACCTCAGTGGTTATTTTGGGCAGTAATCCTTGTAACATTATCGCTTCTCGGCCTTTTGGCTAAGATCAAAGTGTAGTATCTGTTCTTATCAGCTTAATATCTGATACGGGTTCAAATGGACCCCAGAATATTAAACTGATTTTTGGCATACGGTGGGAATACAGTGCTTGCACTGCTCCCGCCACGGGTTGACCCGGTATTGCAGTACCTCCGGGATCGGCTCACCCTCTATGAGGGAGAACATATTGAATAAAACAGAAATTGTCTTAGCACCGTATAATAAAAGACCATGTATAATTGCAAAACTGTCATGTAGACATGTTTGTAATTTTTTCTAATTGTATTTTTTTCGTAATATCAAGAAAAGCATAAAAAAATACGTACTTGATTGTGTTAACTAATTAGTACTGTTCATCTTTCGATGTGATGTTTTTTTTTAAAATATGAAGATGCGTGTATTTTCATATGAAAAGTCGATTTTCTTATTTTCTTATTTGCCAATTGGACGACCAAATGAAAAAAAACAAGCAATTTGTTTCTTGAAAAGTATTTGCAAAGATCAAGACCATGAAATAAATACTGAGCTTTATTTACTATATTTTGCTCGAGTTCGTAATTCAAGTCGATGAAAGAAAGTGGGTGGTATTCTCTAAACGTCAGTCAAATACTTGAACACTCTTTGTCAATATTGTTCTGCTGTATACAAAGTATTAAACAAAGTGAAAAAGCATCCACAATCATACTTACCTGGCTCAGAGGCAACCATGATCACCAAGGTGGTTCCTCCAGGGCGAGGCCTTTCCATTGCACTAAGGATGGGCTGACCCTTGCGATTAATCCAAATGTGATTAACTCGGGAGTACAATTTTTGGTAGTGGGGGACTGCGTTCGCGCCGTTCCCTGAACACACTATAAATGTAAGAAAAATTCTTGTCATCTGCCGGAAGTTGAACTAAATCTGGTCCCGTTAGTAAACGGTAGGGTTGACCGCTTGGGAATACGCGAAGCATCAGATTTTCTTTCTGGGAAGAAACAACAAAGTAATGAAATTCATGTTTAGCTACTTTAATATAAATCATCATGGCCAATGGATTGGCCGTGATCGTCTAGTGGTTAGGACCCTACGTTGTGGTACCTACTAGATATGAATCCGTAGTAACCCAGGTTCGAATCCTGGTCACGGCACTGAAAACTGATTTTTCACGTCAACACGCAGATTAACTATAAATTTTGTTTGGTTGGAAAGTAATGCTCGCTCACTTCAATAGTTCATAATGTGAAAAACAATTTGGAATGAAAACCTGAAATTCCCCCTCCCTTTTTTTGTGTGTGCAGGAAGTTGTTGAAATGTATGGAAGAAAAATACACATTTACAGAATTTCAAGTATTTGACCCGATATTAAGACAAAAATTATTTCATGTATGTAATGAACTGTCCCCTGTTGGTATTAGTCCAATGGGAGATGGAAATTAAAATTTGCCTAGGGTAATCTAAATGAATATTTCTGAACGAAATTGTTGGTCCAACACGTCCAAGCAGAACGAATTCAGCAAATGCTTAAGTAGACTTGCTTTTCTGATTATAATTTAGCTTTGCGCAGTGGCAATATCATAACCAATGAGGGTCTCCCGAGGTGTGATTATTGCTAGTTGAAAACTTTAACCAATACCCCGCCACGATGAAGTGAAATAATCTTTGTCGTCGGCAATTTTTGATAGCTCCATCAGGAGCATTTCAGCGTACAAGAAAAAAAAAATTACAGTCAGTTAGAAAAATTGGAGTGTTGCATAGTGTGTTTATAACATTAAACGGTGAAAGTGAAATCGTATAAGTGATTTTTGTTTCCATTTAGTTGGTATTGCACGTCAGACAAGGCTGATTAATTCGTTCGCTGAAGGCCATTAATATCAGTCAGTTGGAACATTGTGAACACGGGGAAAATATTTGAAAAGGTGATTCCAAATGACAAGGTGAAAAGATTCCACCATGTTTAAAGGGGAAGTTCAATAAATTGTTAACCGCTGTAGGGTGAATGTCGGGGTAAACATCTGATCCCACCACCTACGTGTTGGGCTTGTACCATAAAGATCGTTCATTTTTTTCAAAAATAACACTGCGCACAACTGTTTCGTTCAAAAACATGTTAACGAGCTTTATACATGATATTTACTTTAAAATAACTGTACCCATTGATAAAGAATTGCACAAGGATTTTGATATGTAAACGCATGTTTCGAAAAAAAACCTTACAAGCGCACTTCAAAATTTTGAAATGAATATAAATACAAGGCATACCACTGTTATTTACTCTGGTTTCTAATCAATACCCGGATAAATCTTTCGCCTTTTACTAAAGATTTCCGTGGTTAGGAGCATTGATGAGTCTATATGACTTATTTTTTTAACGCCCGGTCTTCTGATTGGGCACTTTGAATAAATGAAAAATTAAAAACGTCTGTATGCGGAAACAAAGATATTCTACTACTACATACTGACAACATTTGTAAAATGACAAACTGATAGTTTTTCGGTGGTTTTGGTAAGATTAGTGTGTATTTCAAAAAGATAAATCTCAAGCACAAGTAATAGATTAGAGGCGAATATGGTCGGGTAATTGCGTCTAGTTTAATGTCAACGGCCATACCACATAGAACTCACCCGGTCTCGTCAGCTCCCGGAAGTTAAGCTATGTCGGGTCCCGTTAGTACTTGGATGGGTGACCGCTTGGGAATACGGGATGCTGTTGGCATGGAATTATTTTATTTTTGTGAATCCAATTGAATTGAAGTGCTTCCCAAGATGGGTGATACTACATGGACTACAATGTATTATTTTGGCATTAGTTGAAAATGGAAGGAACGTATTTTTTACTGGATATTGCCTACTAGACGTCCTCCAACCTCTTTGTTGCTGAAAGATATTTGAAACGCCGTGCGCGAAGCGCACGGCACAGCCGAGAGGCTACTAGACGTCCTCCAACCTCTTTGTTGCTGAAAGATATTTGAAACGCCGTGCGCGAAGCGCACGGCACAGCCGAGAGGCTTGTACGTTGGTGGTTTCTTCGGGCAGCTCTATCTAATCTCTCTGGCTCTGAGATCCTTATGCAACGCAAGCTAAGTAAAGCGCGAAGCGCACGGCACAGCCGAGAGGCTTGTACGTTGGTGGTTTCTTCGGGCAGCTCTATCTAATCTCTCTGACTCTGAGATCCTTATGCAACGCAAGCTAAGTAAGGGAAGCAATCGTTAGCCTTATGACACTTGGATTGTTGGCTCATTGATCGGACATCCCCGGAACGAGAAAATTAAAAATGACAGTTAGCCAAAAATAGTGGCGTTTGGAAATATTATCAAATTTTATATTCGGTTGTCCATTGACAAATGTACTTATATGTCCTCGTTTGTTTGGCTAAGGTTGGTGTGTATTTCGAACAGAAAGTACAGCCGAGAGGCTACTAGACGTCCTCCAACCTCTTTGTTGCTGAAAGATATTTGAAACGCCGTGCGCGAAGCGCACGGCACAGCCGAGAGGCTTGTACGTTGGTGGTTTCTTCGGGCAGCTCTATCTAATCTCTCTGGCTCTGAGATCCTTATGCAACGCAAGCTAAGTAAAGCGCGAAGCGCACGGCACAGCCGAGAGGCTTGTACGTTGGTGGTTTCTTCGGGCAGCTCTATCTAATCTCTCTGACTCTGAGATCCTTATGCAACGCAAGCTAAGTAAGGGAAGCAATCGTTAGCCTTATGACACTTGGATTGTTGGCTCATTGATCGGACATCCCCGGAACGAGAAAATTAAAAATGACAGTTAGCCAAAAATAGTGGCGTTTGGAAATATTATCAAATTTTATATTCGGTTGTCCATTGACAAATGTACTTATATGTCCTCGTTTGTTTGGCTAAGGTTGGTGTGTATTTCGAACAGAAAGTACAGCCGAGAGGCTACTAGACGTCCTCCAACCTCTTTGTTGCTGAAAGATATTTGAAACGCCGTGCGCGAAGCGCACGGCACAGCCGAGAGGCTTGTACGTTGGTGGTTTCTTCGGGCAGCTCTATCTAATCTCTCTGGCTCTGAGATCCTTATGCAACGCAAGCTAAGTAAAGCGCGAAGCGCACGGCACAGCCGAGAGGCTTGTACGTTGGTGGTTCTCTTCGGGCAGCTCTATCTAATCTCTCTGACTCTGAGATCCTTATGCAACGCAAGCTAAGTAAGGGAAGCAATCGTTAGCCTTATGACACTTGGATTGTTGGCTCATTGATCGGACATCCCCGGAACGAGAAAATTAAAAATGACAGTTAGCCAAAAATAGTGGCGTTTGGAAATATTATCAAATTTTATATTCGGTTGTCCATTGACAAATGTACTTATATGTCCTCGTTTTAACGTACAGCCGAGAGGCTTGTACGTTGGTGGTTTCTTCGGGCAGCTCTATCTAATCTCTCTGGCTCTGAGATCCTTATGCAACGCAAGCTAAGTAAAGCGCGAAGCGCACGACACAGCCGAGAGGCTTGTACGTTGGTGGTTTCTTCGGGCAGCTCTATCTAATCTCTCTGACTCTGAGATCCTTATGCAACGCAAGCTAAGTAAGGGAAGCAATCGTTAGCCTTATGACACTTGGATTGTTGGCTCATTGATCGGACATCCCC
>NW_025804849.1:17500-24283 GCF_021234035.1 Daphnia pulicaria | reverse complement strand
CAAAATCTTGATGTTTTTTTTTTTTTTTTCCGACTCTCCATCCACCGAGTTTTTATTTTTCAAAGTGTTTGATTTAGGGACTAAGACTTTATAAAATCTCCTTTATTGTTCCTTCGGTACTCGCGGCCCAGGCGGGCTATCGTATTCTTCACTCTACTAACGTCAACACTGTGAGCGCCGCTAAAGGTCGAATGAATCTATAGAGACATTCACCATCGAAGCAGGAAGAATTTGCTCACGGCCATAGACCAAATCGAAAGACTTTGTGTTTTTTTTTGAGCCGAGAGGAAAGAAAAATCAATTTGAAAAGGCGAATCCGCTTTAAACCACCGCGCATCAGAGCGCCTGATACCCGTTCAAAATAAATGATTTTCTTCCGTCAACCCACACATAGTTCATACGATGTCTTACGCCGAAAGACTTTTGATGGGGTTTTTTTTGTTTTGCAACTTTTAGTTGTTTCGTGCTCAACCAAAGCCATATGCGCAAAACATTTGTCTTGTTCGTTTATGATCCTTCCGCAGGTTCACCTACGGAAACCTTGTTACGACTTTTACTTCCTCTAAAGGATCAAGTTCGACCATCTTTCAGTCTCGCCGTTGGTAGGCACCGCACGGGCAGAGATTGCTCCCCACTCGACGGCACCCCGACAAGCCCGTCCGAAGGCCTCACTAAATCATTCAATCGGTAGTAGCGACGGGCGGTGTGTACAAAGGGCAGGGACGTAATCGACGCGGGCTAGTGACCCGCGCCTACTAGGGATTCCTGGTTCATGGGGATCATTGCAGTCCCCAATCCCAACCACGAAGGAGGTTCAGCGGTTACCCGGTCCTTTCGGACAGGGAGAGTGAAACACGCTGATTCCTTCAGTGTAGCGCGCGTGCGGCCCAGGACATCTAAGGGCATCACAGACCTGTTATTGCTCACTGTCACGCGGCTGGACGCCGCTTGTCCCTCTAAGAAGACTGCGTGACGGACGCGAGAGCAGAAGGTATCGCCGGGGATGACGACGACCGAATAACAATAGAGCCAGCCCCCGCGAGACATTCCCGACAAAGCCCCGCCATACCTCATCCGCCAGGCAACCAACCCGTGAAGGCCGTACACCCGACGAACAAAGCACAACGAAACCAAGCCGAGAGATTGCCTCACTAAAGGAACCAGTCCCACCGAGACCCGAATCGCCGCCACCTGATCCCGACGCCTCCGTACTCCCTTCGGTTTCAATTGATAAAACCCGTCACCTATTTAGCAGGCTAGAGTCTCGTTCGTTATCGGAATTAACCAGACAAATCGCTCCACCAACTAAGAACGGCCATGCACCACCACCCACCGAATCAAGAAAGAGCTCTCAATCTGTCAATCCTTCCAGTGTCCGGGCCTGGTGAGGTTTCCCGTGTTGAGTCAAATTAAGCCGCAGGCTCCACTCCTGGTGGTGCCCTTCCGTCAATTCCTTTAAGTTTCAGCTTTGCAACCATACTTCCCCCGGAACCCAAAGACTTTGGTTTCCCGGAAGCTGCCCGTCGAGTCATTGGAGTAACTCCGACGGATTGCTGGTTGGCATCGTTTATGGTTAGAACTAGGGCGGTATCTGATCGCCTTCGAACCTCTAACTTTCGTTCTTGATCAAGGAAAACATTCTTGGCAAATGCCTTCGCTGTTGTTCGTCTTGCGGCGGTCCAAGAATTTCACCTCTGTCGCCGCAGTACGAATGCCCCCGTCCGTCTCTATTGACCATTACCTCGGGTCCAAAAGTAAAAGACCAGCAAAATCGGACCGAGGTCCTATTCCATCATTCCATGCTGCGATATTCAGGCGTTGGGATACACCTGCTTTGAGCACTCTAATTTGTTCAAAGTAAACGTTGCCGGCCGCCCGAGACACCCGGTGAAGGGCACCCCGAACGATTGACTGGGTGGAGCGAATCGAGTCAACTACGACCAAAATTTAAAAAAGAACCCGAAAGAACTTTCCAACTCTGGCCGCAGATACAACAACGACGCACCGACCACCACTCCGGCGATGTTGTCCGACCGTGAAGAGAGTCGGGCTTTGACACCCGGGCTCCCAGAGCGTGAAACGCAACACCCTTGATTCAGAGCGGCGCCGCCCGGCCGAAGACAGACATCCGACTACGAGCTTTTTAACCGCAACAACTTTAATATACGCTATTGGAGCTGGAGTTACCGCGGCTGCTGGCACCAGACTTGCCCTCCAATGGTTCCTCGTTAAAGGATTTAAAGTGTACTCATTCCAATCACGGGGCCTCGGAAGAGTCCCGTATCGTTATTTTTCGTCACTACCTCCCCGTGCCGGGAGTGGGTAATTTGCGCGCCTGCTGCCTTCCTTGGATGTGGTAGCCGTTTCTCAGGCTCCCTCTCCGGAATCGAACCCCGATTCCCCGTTACCCGTTGCAACCATGGTAGGCGCGTAACCTACCATCGACAGTTGATAAGGCAGACATTTGAAAGATACGTCGCCGGCGCGAAGGCCGTGCGATCGGCGTGAAGTTATCCAGAGTCACCAAAATTGGTACGGTGCGCGAGCCCGAAAGCCCGGCCCCGACTGGTTTTGATCTAATAAAAGCACCTCTTCTGCGAGCCCGAAAGCCCGCAGTCGAGGCTCGAGTGCATGTATTAGCTCTAGAATTACCACAGTTATCCAAGTAGGATGGAGTGGATCTAAGGAACCATAACTGATTTATTGAGCCATTCGCGGTTTCGCCGTCTAGCGGCTTGTACTTAGACATGCATGGCTTAATCTTTGAGACAAGCATATGCTACTGGCAGGATCAACCAGGTATTTCGTGTATGTTTGTTTGATATGCATCCGGCGAGTTGCGGGTTTTTATTTCGCCCACGCATCACCAAACACACACCAAATCAACACGTTTTTCGTTTTTTTTCTTTTTCTTCGGAAACTAAAATTTTTGATCGCAACGCCTGGCGTGTCACAGCGAGTCCCAGTGAAGAGAAACACCGATCCGATCCGTTTGTTGGATTTTTTTCATTTCAATTTCCAAAGTCAAAGACCATTCAACGGTCTATGAGCCCAAAGTGAATCGGATTCATTCGACCGGTCTTGATATATTCATCAACTTTTTTTCCCGTATTACGGTTTTCGACGGTCATATGTGGCGTGCTGTATGCTCATAAGTCAAGCCTGCTTTACTAAGCTGACAAGCATACATCTTTTAAATTTTTGTGGGCTCAGAGTTTTATTTTTATTTTTCCACCGCCGAGGCACACTCTCGCATCACCCCGCACGACACACACACACACACACACCTCACCGCTCAACGGTCACACGAGGCAGAATTTTCCGCAAAGACTTTCGAAGAGAAAGAGAAAACTCGGAACAACCGCGGTCAGAGGCCAGCATAGAGGCATCGTATAGAAAGTCATGGGCGGAAAAAAACAAATCATTTCAAGTCGAGACAAGCAACCAGACTACCCCTATAAAAGTGCGCAATTCTTTAAGAGTTCACCGAAGAATGACCGAGATCAAGTATGCACGAAACGAACATATTCCAAGGGCAGCTGAATAAGCGATTCTGCGCCGAAGCGCGAGAAAAGCAAGCGGTACACCGATGGGGATCGTTTTTTTATCGTGTTAGATTCGTTGTTGTCAAGCAAGGATTCTCAAAATGTTTTTTGCATTGCACCCAAGTTTCGTACTGATTACTTGTCGCAGACCGGTGACTGTCAAAAAAAATTTTTTTACGTTTTTTCTTGAGAGGTCACTGCCTACACACAACTCCGGGCGGGCCGTACACTCACAGCCGTTTGAATTCTCCCTTCGTGTGTCATGGCCATAACTGAGCGTACATCTTACCGGGCGCCGAGTTGATCTGGCTTGTTCGATGAACGTTCGGGATACGTACAATCGATATAGCTCCAACCGTAACTCGTTTGTAATTACGCCGGCCATACTCAGCGGGCGCTCAGCTCAGCTCTCGATATCTTCCGTCGAAGGGATGTTCGTAGTAAAAGAGAGTCAGAGTCGACGCCACATTTTGCGGTCCTCGCATCTCATCCGATTTTTGAATTTTATAGATTTGCCATCACTTCCACCCAATTCTCTCGTATATTTCAATCTCTTGACTTTGTCCGACCGGGCCGTCTTCGCCCCCCTTCAACTCCGTCCATCTCCACTTCTGTGTTCCACACAACGAGCTTCCGTCAAACGGCAAAATGTGAAATATGCGCACGCCGCACGAAATAATTTGAAAGCGTTCTGTTTGGTGGCTTTTTTATTTTTTATCTCTCGGCTCACACACACACACACACATTTCCGCCTGAACGGTAATTTTTTTTGATACGGTGTCAAAAAGTGAAAAGACGCGCACCATTTTCTTTTCTCTTCCGTATCGTCGCTGACGGTAAACGCTGATGGTTATGATGCCGTAAGTTTGGAAGAAAGAATCTTTCCCGTCTTGTCTTGTTACGGTAAAATAACAAAGAACAAGCGTCCGATTTCTCTCACAGACGGCCACAGACAAACCACACGTGCCGAAGAAACGAAACGTCCGAAACCAAAAAAATGTTTGACGCGCGCACCTCTTCTGAACTTTTCGACCAAGAGTCGTTGGATCGAGTGACGAGCTTCTCAGCTGTCGCACCAATCGGTGAAGCGGGCGTTTGAATTCCCGTCCACATCGCGGTTCGGATATATTTTTACATATACCGACCATCGGAAATTTCGAAAACGGTTTTACCGAAGGAATGATATTTCACACACCGACAGCTCATCGAGTTCGTCTCCGTTCAACGGTTTTTTTTTTTAAGACTTTTTGATCGCATGGGGCTAAACTGGTTAGAGCAAAGCCGCGATCCAAGCAGTGAAAAAAAAACAAAGACAGTGCAAGCGCGATCGAACGGAATCGAAACTAAAATCATGTGAAGTGGCGGGCGGAAAGGAGCTCAGCTACGGTGGAAATGAAACTACAACTAACGCCGAACCGGACAACTTCCCATTCTGCGTCTTCGTTTCATTTCCCAAAGCTCCCCGTCGATACCAAAGTTTTTGCGTCGAAGCTACTAAAGAAATTTCGCGCTTTCCTTTTCGCCTCTTTCGCCTTCCCTTCGATATCTATCCAACCACCGGCTTCGACTTTATTTCTTTCACCCGTCTATTCGCCCGATAGTCGACGGTCGGCCATTCTTTGGTATCGGCCAGGCGGACTAACAAGAAGTAAGACTCGTTTGAAAAATTTGGACCGGGCTTTACAATCGCTGCTTGTCGTAATGTCGCAAATTTGAAAAAAATTTTCAATTCGAGAAACCAAACTATTCGACACTTCGAAAATTTTTGGGACTCTGAAAATTTTTCCGAGTTTAGGAATCGAGACCTCTTCTATACTAAGGAAAACCACTAATGTTCCGCCGCATAATGTCTCCGTTTTCCGGCTCATTTTTAGCGATTGGACGGGGACATTGCCCCATCCAACCGCCAGCCGACTTTCAGGAACCGTCGTTTTCAAAGTTGGGACTTAGAAAATTTTCGACGAGTGGGAATTTTTTACGGTCGCAAGTCATCACGACACGCCCGACCAACCCATTTGAGAGCCGCCACGCCTCGACGGTGTGACGGCTTTTTTTCGAATCGACGGGTCTCGCTCACTCCTCTCTCGCGCCGACCAGAGGCCGGGCGAGAGAGTCGTTGCCAAACACCGTCGTCGGAAATGGGAGAATTTGAGTGGGAATTTTTTACGGTCGCGAGTCATCACGACACGCCCGACCAACCCACTTGAGAGCCGCCACGCCTCGACGGTGTGACGGCTTCTCTTTTCGAATCGACGGGTCTCGCTCACTCCTCTCTCGCGCCGACCAGTGGCCGGGCGAGAGAGTCGTTGCCAAACACCGTCGTCGGAAATCGAGAAATTTTCATTTCCATTTCCATTTTTTTTCATCGGCCTTTATACGTCCAAGTCCCGCCAACCACGTCACTACCACGTCGTCGGGACTTAGAAAAATTTTTCAATTTTTCGGACTTAGAAAATTTTTCAACTTTCTTTTTTTCGACAACCTCTTCCCTATATAGGAAAGTAGTGGATGTTCCGGGCAGTAACTGTACGAAAAAGTCGATTTCCGAATTTTTGCCGGACATTCACCTGAGCTCAGGCCGGGCCGCCCGCTCAACTGCCGCCCGGTCACCACCAAAAACCGGTCTTGGAAATTTTAGGACTTAGAAAATTTTTCAACTTTTTCTTTCTCGACAACCTCTTCCCTATATAGGAAAGTAGTGGATGTTCCGGGCAGTAACTGTACGAAAAAGTTGATTTCCGAAATTTTGCCGGGCTTTCACCAGAGCTCAGGCGGGGCTTACCATCACACCCGCCGACCGGTCACCACCAAAAACCGGTCTTGGAAATTTTAGGACTTAGAAATTTTTTCCAACTTTTTTTCTTTCGCTCTTTCTCTCTTTTTCAGCCGTCTTTGCTCGTCCCAGTGCCGCCTATAGCTTCACTATCCATCGTCGGGACTTAGAAAAATTTTTCAATTTTTCGGACTTAGAAAATTTTTTCAATTTTCATTTTCGACAACCTCTTCCCTATATAGGAAAGTAGTGGATGTTCCGGGCAGTAACTGTACGAAAAAGTTGATTTCCGAAATTTTGCCGGACATTCACCTGAGCTCAGGCCGGGCCGCCCGCTCAACTGCCGACCGGTCTCCACCAAAAACCGGTCTTGGAAATTTTAGGACTTAGAAATTTTTTCCAACTTTTTTTCTTTCGCTCTTTCTCTCTTTTTCAGCCGTCTTTGCTCGTCCCAGTGCCGCCTAT
>NW_025804849.1:5000-12500 GCF_021234035.1 Daphnia pulicaria | reverse complement strand
ATTCAGGCAGTCTCCATGCAGCGTTAAGGGCATACAACCAAGTGCCGGGAGCGGGGACTTGTTCGACCTTCGAGGGCCCACCCGTTTAACCCCCTGAACGGTTTCACGCACTCTTGAACTCTCTCTTCAAAGTTCTTTTCAACTTTCCCTCGCGGTACTTGTTCGCTATCGGTCTCGTGGCGATATTTAGCCTTAGAAGGAGTTTACCTCCCGCTTAGGGCTGCACGCTCAAGCAACCCGACTCTTGGGAAGGGATCCGATGCACGGTCTCGGCTCGTCTTATCTACGGGCCTGACACCCTCTGTGGGTTGCTCGCCCCGTTCATGGAGACTTGGACGATAGATACCGGACAGACGCGCACGATCCTCCCGAACACCACATTCCTCGGCACCCGCTCAACCGGGCGCGAGGTTCGGTGCTGGGCTCATCCCTGTTCGCTCGCCGCTACTAAGGGAATCCTTGTTAGTTTCTTTTCCTCCGCTTACTGATATGCTTAAGTTCAGCGGGTAGTCTCATCTAAACTGAGGTCAGAATGAATTGTTTGTTTTCAAAAGGAGACAACACTTTATCTAGCTCGGCAGACTTTGGCGTTTTAAAGCCGGGAAAGATTGAATAATTGCCGGTTCAAATTTTTTTTTTTCGAAATAAAGCGAGTCTCTCGTTATTCGCAAAAATTAATTTACGAAAAGTGACAGGGCGTCCTGCGGCTTTTTGTATTGAAACAACGCGTCGTGCGCGAACCAAGCTTGCATAACGAGCGGTTAGAGTGAGTGATAATTCGCGGTGGTCGACACTTCGACACGCCCGGCGCACACACACAACTAAACTCGCGTTGAAGCGGTATATCGCGCACACGCAGCCGACACCTTGTTCGAGAAGATGTGTTTATTTCTAAAATTTTTTTTTGAGTTGGCTCAAAAATTTCCCATCTGTTTTGCCATCGAAAAAGGTTTCTTTTGAATAGAGAGGAAAAAAACAAAACAGGGCGAACCTTCTTTTATTTTTCCCCCTTTTTTGTATTTGAGGCATCGCGGACACTTAAGTCGCGCGGCACCCAGACGTTAGAGATTCGGGAGCTTTTATGCGGTCAGGCCGGGTGAAAAATAAATCTCGCCGCGACCCAACATGCAAAACCAAGACTGAAAAAATCTCTGTTCGTTCATCATTCGACCGACCCTCAGTCAGATGTGGCCCGAGCGAGAAGCTGGGCCGCCATTTACGTTCAAGATTTCGATGCTCCATGTGTTCTGCAGTTCGCATGGATTAGCGCACTTTGCTGCGCTCTTCATCGATCCACGAGCCTAGTGATCCACCGTTCAGGGTCGTATATAAAACGACATATTCGTTTTCTTCTCTCTTTTTCTCCAACCCGCCCAAGCAAATGAATGCGAGGGCGGAGAAAGAAAGCCAGAAAGAAAATGTTCCGATAAACACTCGTACTAGAATTTGGGTTTAGTGTGTTATTGTGATTTTGAATTCTTCCTACTTCATCGAGAGGGCGAAGGGCAAGCTTAAAAAACATTCGGTTTTCAACGGCATAGTGTCGGGCTTTGGAGTGTTAGTCTATACGACGCACACGCACGCAACCACGAGTATCTACGCCCGAAAAGAACGTCCAGAGTAAAGTCTCACACTTTCGTCCCCCACCGAGAATCAAAAAATCCCGAAGACGAAGAGAGAAACAAAAAAAAAACAATTTCGATTGGGCGTATCCGCTTTAAACACACCGCGCATCAGAGCGCCTGATACCCGTTCAAAATCTTGATGTTTTTTTTTTTTTTTTCCGACTCTCCATCCACCGAGTTTTTATTTTTCAAAGTGTTTGATTTAGGGACTAAGACTTTATAAAATCTCCTTTATTGTTCCTTCGGTACTCGCGGCCCAGGCGGGCTATCGTATTCTTCACTCTACTAACGTCAACACTGTGAGCGCCGCTAAAGGTCGAATGAATCCGCTAAAGGTCGAATGAATCTATAGAGACATTCACCATCGAAGCAGGAAGAATTTGCTCACGGCCATAGACCAAATCGAAAGACTTTGTGTTTTTTTTTGAGCCGAGAGGAAAGAAAAATCAATTTGAAAAGGCGAATCCGCTTTAAACCACCGCGCATCAGAGCGCCTGATACCCGTTCAAAATAAATGATTTTCTTCCGTCAACCCACACATAGTTCATACGATGTCTTACGCCGAAAGACTTTTGATGGGGTTTTTTTTGTTTTGCAACTTTTAGTTGTTTCGTGCTCAACCAAAGCCATATGCGCAAAACATTTGTCTTGTTCGTTTATGATCCTTCCGCAGGTTCACCTACGGAAACCTTGTTACGACTTTTACTTCCTCTAAAGGATCAAGTTCGACCATCTTTCAGTCTCGCCGTTGGTAGGCACCGCACGGGCAGAGATTGCTCCCCACTCGACGGCACCCCGACAAGCCCGTCCGAAGGCCTCACTAAATCATTCAATCGGTAGTAGCGACGGGCGGTGTGTACAAAGGGCAGGGACGTAATCGACGCGGGCTAGTGACCCGCGCCTACTAGGGATTCCTGGTTCATGGGGATCATTGCAGTCCCCAATCCCAACCACGAAGGAGGTTCAGCGGTTACCCGGTCCTTTCGGACAGGGAGAGTGAAACACGCTGATTCCTTCAGTGTAGCGCGCGTGCGGCCCAGGACATCTAAGGGCATCACAGACCTGTTATTGCTCACTGTCACGCGGCTGGACGCCGCTTGTCCCTCTAAGAAGACTGCGTGACGGACGCGAGAGCAGAAGGTATCGCCGGGGATGACGACGACCGAATAACAATAGAGCCAGCCCCCGCGAGACATTCCCGACAAAGCCCCGCCATACCTCATCCGCCAGGCAACCAACCCGTGAAGGCCGTACACCCGACGAACAAAGCACAACGAAACCAAGCCGAGAGATTGCCTCACTAAAGGAACCAGTCCCACCGAGACCCGAATCGCCGCCACCTGATCCCGACGCCTCCGTACTCCCTTCGGTTTCAATTGATAAAACCCGTCACCTATTTAGCAGGCTAGAGTCTCGTTCGTTATCGGAATTAACCAGACAAATCGCTCCACCAACTAAGAACGGCCATGCACCACCACCCACCGAATCAAGAAAGAGCTCTCAATCTGTCAATCCTTCCAGTGTCCGGGCCTGGTGAGGTTTCCCGTGTTGAGTCAAATTAAGCCGCAGGCTCCACTCCTGGTGGTGCCCTTCCGTCAATTCCTTTAAGTTTCAGCTTTGCAACCATACTTCCCCCGGAACCCAAAGACTTTGGTTTCCCGGAAGCTGCCCGTCGAGTCATTGGAGTAACTCCGACGGATTGCTGGTTGGCATCGTTTATGGTTAGAACTAGGGCGGTATCTGATCGCCTTCGAACCTCTAACTTTCGTTCTTGATCAAGGAAAACATTCTTGGCAAATGCCTTCGCTGTTGTTCGTCTTGCGGCGGTCCAAGAATTTCACCTCTGTCGCCGCAGTACGAATGCCCCCGTCCGTCTCTATTGACCATTACCTCGGGTCCAAAAGTAAAAGACCAGCAAAATCGGACCGAGGTCCTATTCCATCATTCCATGCTGCGATATTCAGGCGTTGGGATACACCTGCTTTGAGCACTCTAATTTGTTCAAAGTAAACGTTGCCGGCCGCCCGAGACACCCGGTGAAGGGCACCCCGAACGATTGACTGGGTGGAGCGAATCGAGTCAACTACGACCAAAATTTAAAAAAGAACCCGAAAGAACTTTCCAACTCTGGCCGCAGATACAACAACGACGCACCGACCACCACTCCGGCGATGTTGTCCGACCGTGAAGAGAGTCGGGCTTTGACACCCGGGCTCCCAGAGCGTGAAACGCAACACCCTTGATTCAGAGCGGCGCCGCCCGGCCGAAGACAGACATCCGACTACGAGCTTTTTAACCGCAACAACTTTAATATACGCTATTGGAGCTGGAGTTACCGCGGCTGCTGGCACCAGACTTGCCCTCCAATGGTTCCTCGTTAAAGGATTTAAAGTGTACTCATTCCAATCACGGGGCCTCGGAAGAGTCCCGTATCGTTATTTTTCGTCACTACCTCCCCGTGCCGGGAGTGGGTAATTTGCGCGCCTGCTGCCTTCCTTGGATGTGGTAGCCGTTTCTCAGGCTCCCTCTCCGGAATCGAACCCCGATTCCCCGTTACCCGTTGCAACCATGGTAGGCGCGTAACCTACCATCGACAGTTGATAAGGCAGACATTTGAAAGATACGTCGCCGGCGCGAAGGCCGTGCGATCGGCGTGAAGTTATCCAGAGTCACCAAAATTGGTACGGTGCGCGAGCCCGAAAGCCCGGCCCCGACTGGTTTTGATCTAATAAAAGCACCTCTTCTGCGAGCCCGAAAGCCCGCAGTCGAGGCTCGAGTGCATGTATTAGCTCTAGAATTACCACAGTTATCCAAGTAGGATGGAGTGGATCTAAGGAACCATAACTGATTTATTGAGCCATTCGCGGTTTCGCCGTCTAGCGGCTTGTACTTAGACATGCATGGCTTAATCTTTGAGACAAGCATATGCTACTGGCAGGATCAACCAGGTATTTCGTGTATGTTTGTTTGATATGCATCCGGCGAGTTGCGGGTTTTTATTTCGCCCACGCATCACCAAACACACACCAAATCAACACGTTTTTCGTTTTTTTTCTTTTTCTTCGGAAACTAAAATTTTTGATCGCAACGCCTGGCGTGTCACAGCGAGTCCCAGTGAAGAGAAACACCGATCCGATCCGTTTGTTGGATTTTTTTCATTTCAATTTCCAAAGTCAAAGACCATTCAACGGTCTATGAGCCCAAAGTGAATCGGATTCATTCGACCGGTCTTGATATATTCATCAACTTTTTTTCCCGTATTACGGTTTTCGACGGTCATATGTGGCGTGCTGTATGCTCATAAGTCAAGCCTGCTTTACTAAGCTGACAAGCATACATCTTTTAAATTTTTGTGGGCTCAGAGTTTTATTTTTATTTTTCCACCGCCGAGGCACACTCTCGCATCACCCCGCACGACACACACACACACACACACCTCACCGCTCAACGGTCACACGAGGCAGAATTTTCCGCAAAGACTTTCGAAGAGAAAGAGAAAACTCGGAACAACCGCGGTCAGAGGCCAGCATAGAGGCATCGTATAGAAAGTCATGGGCGGAAAAAAACAAATCATTTCAAGTCGAGACAAGCAACCAGACTACCCCTATAAAAGTGCGCAATTCTTTAAGAGTTCACCGAAGAATGACCGAGATCAAGTATGCACGAAACGAACATATTCCAAGGGCAGCTGAATAAGCGATTCTGCGCCGAAGCGCGAGAAAAGCAAGCGGTACACCGATGGGGATCGTTTTTTTATCGTGTTAGATTCGTTGTTGTCAAGCAAGGATTCTCAAAATGTTTTTTGCATTGCACCCAAGTTTCGTACTGATTACTTGTCGCAGACCGGTGACTGTCAAAAAAAATTTTTTTACGTTTTTTCTTGAGAGGTCACTGCCTACACACAACTCCGGGCGGGCCGTACACTCACAGCCGTTTGAATTCTCCCTTCGTGTGTCATGGCCATAACTGAGCGTACATCTTACCGGGCGCCGAGTTGATCTGGCTTGTTCGATGAACGTTCGGGATACGTACAATCGATATAGCTCCAACCGTAACTCGTTTGTAATTACGCCGGCCATACTCAGCGGGCGCTCAGCTCAGCTCTCGATATCTTCCGTCGAAGGGAAGTTCGTAGTAAAAGAGAGTCAGAGTCGACGCCACATTTTGCGGTCCTCGCATCTCATCCGATTTTTGAATTTTATAGATTTGCCATCACTTCCACCCAATTCTCTCGTATATTTCAATCTCTTGACTTTGTCCGACCGGGCCGTCTTCGCCCCCCTTCAACTCCGTCCATCTCCACTTCTGTGTTCCACACAACGAGCTTCCGTCAAACGGCAAAATGTGAAATATGCGCACGCCGCACGAAATAATTTGAAAGCGTATCTGTTTGGTGGCTTTTTTATTTTTTATCTCTCGGCTCACACACACACACACACATTTCCGCCTGAACGGTAATTTTTTTTGATACGGTGTCAAAAAGTGAAAAGACGCGCACCATTTTCTTTTCTCTTCCGTATCGTCGCTGACGGTAAACGCTGATGGTTATGATGCCGTAAGTTTGGAAGAAAGAATCTTTCCCGTCTTGTCTTGTTACGGTAAAATAACAAAGAACAAGCGTCCGATTTCTCTCACAGACGGCCACAGACAAACCACACGTGCCGAAGAAACGAAACGTCCGAAACCAAAAAAATGTTTGACGCGCGCACCTCTTCTGAACTTTTCGACCAAGAGTCGTTGGATCGAGTGACGAGCTTCTCAGCTGTCGCACCAATCGGTGAAGCGGGCGTTTGAATTCCCGTCCACATCGCGGTTCGGATATATTTTTACATATACCGACCATCGGAAATTTCGAAAACGGTTTTACCGAAGGAATGATATTTCACACACCGACAGCTCATCGAGTTCGTCTCCGTTCAACGGTTTTTTTTTTTAAGACTTTTTGATCGCATGGGGCTAAACTGGTTAGAGCAAAGCCGCGATCCAAGCAGTGAAAAAAAAACAAAGACAGTGCAAGCGCGATCGAACGGAATCGAAACTAAAATCATGTGAAGTGGCGGGCGGAAAGGAGCTCAGCTACGGTGGAAATGAAACTACAACTAACGCCGAACCGGACAACTTCCCATTCTGCGTCTTCGTTTCATTTCCCAAAGCTCCCCGTCGATACCAAAGTTTTTGCGTCGAAGCTACTAAAGAAATTTCGCGCTTTCCTTTTCGCCTCTTTCGCCTTCCCTTCGATATCTATCCAACCACCGGCTTCGACTTTATTTCTTTCACCCGTCTATTCGCCCGATAGTCGACGGTCGGCCATTCTTTGGTATCGGCCAGGCGGACTAACAAGAAGTAAGACTCGTTTGAAAAATTTGGACCGGGCTTTACAATCGCTGCTTGTCGTAATGTCGCAAATTTGAAAAAAATTTTCAATTCGAGAAACCAAACTATTCGACACTTCGAAATTTTTGGGACTCTGAAAATTTTTCCGAGTTTAGGAATCGAGACCTCTTCTATACTAAGGAAAACCACTAATGTTCCGCCGCATAATGTCTCCGTTTTCCGGCTCATTTTTAGCGATTGGACGGGGACATTGCCCCATCCAACCGCCAGCCGACTTTCAGGAACCGTCGTTTTCAAAGTTGGGACTTAGAAAATTTTCGACGAGTGGGAATTTTTTACGGTCGCAAGTCATCACGACACGCCCGACCAACCCATTTGAGAGCCGCCACGCCTCGACGGTGTGACGGCTTTTTTTCGAATCGACGGGTCTCGCTCACTCCTCTCTCGCGCCGACCAGAGGCCGGGCGAGAGAGTCGTTGCCAAACACCGTCGTCGGAAATGGGAGAATTTGAGTGGGAATTTTTTACGGTCGCGAGTCATC
>NW_025804848.1:12500-17375 GCF_021234035.1 Daphnia pulicaria | reverse complement strand
CCTCCGTCCGTCTCTATTGACCATTACCTCGGGTCCAAAAGTAAAAGACCAGCAAAATCGGACCGAGGTCCTATTCCATCATTCCATGCTGCGATATTCAGGCGTTGGGATACACCTGCTTTGAGCACTCTAATTTGTTCAAAGTAAACGTTGCCGGCCGCCCGAGACACCCGGTGAAGGGCACCCCGAACGATTGACTGGGTGGAGCGAATCGAGTCAACTACGACCAAAATTTAAAAAAGAACCCGAAAGAACTTTCCAACTCTGGCCGCAGATACAACAACGACGCACCGACCACCACTCCGGCGATGTTGTCCGACCGTGAAGAGAGTCGGGCTTTGACACCCGGGCTCCCAGAGCGTGAAACGCAACACCCTTGATTCAGAGCGGCGCCGCCCGGCCGAAGACAGACATCCGACTACGAGCTTTTTAACCGCAACAACTTTAATATACGCTATTGGAGCTGGAGTTACCGCGGCTGCTGGCACCAGACTTGCCCTCCAATGGTTCCTCGTTAAAGGATTTAAAGTGTACTCATTCCAATCACGGGGCCTCGGAAGAGTCCCGTATCGTTATTTTTCGTCACTACCTCCCCGTGCCGGGAGTGGGTAATTTGCGCGCCTGCTGCCTTCCTTGGATGTGGTAGCCGTTTCTCAGGCTCCCTCTCCGGAATCGAACCCCGATTCCCCGTTACCCGTTGCAACCATGGTAGGCGCGTAACCTACCATCGACAGTTGATAAGGCAGACATTTGAAAGATACGTCGCCGGCGCGAAGGCCGTGCGATCGGCGTGAAGTTATCCAGAGTCACCAAAATTGGTACGGTGCGCGAGCCCGAAAGCCCGGCCCCGACTGGTTTTGATCTAATAAAAGCACCTCTTCTGCGAGCCCGAAAGCCCGCAGTCGAGGCTCGAGTGCATGTATTAGCTCTAGAATTACCACAGTTATCCAAGTAGGATGGAGTGGATCTAAGGAACCATAACTGATTTATTGAGCCATTCGCGGTTTCGCCGTCTAGCGGCTTGTACTTAGACATGCATGGCTTAATCTTTGAGACAAGCATATGCTACTGGCAGGATCAACCAGGTATTTCGTGTATGTTTGTTTGATATGCATCCGGCGAGTTGCGGGTTTTTATTTCGCCCACGCATCACCAAACACACACCAAATCAACACGTTTTTCGTTTTTTTTCTTTTTCTTCGGAAACTAAAATTTTTGATCGCAACGCCTGGCGTGTCACAGCGAGTCCCAGTGAAGAGAAACACCGATCCGATCCGTTTGTTGGATTTTTTTCATTTCAATTTCCAAAGTCAAAGACCATTCAACGGTCTATGAGCCCAAAGTGAATCGGATTCATTCGACCGGTCTTGATATATTCATCAACTTTTTTTCCCGTATTACGGTTTTCGACGGTCATATGTGGCGTGCTGTATGCTCATAAGTCAAGCCTGCTTTACTAAGCTGACAAGCATACATCTTTTAAATTTTTGTGGGCTCAGAGTTTTATTTTTATTTTTCCACCGCCGAGGCACACTCTCGCATCACCCCGCACGACACACACACACACACACACCTCACCGCTCAACGGTCACACGAGGCAGAATTTTCCGCAAAGACTTTCGAAGAGAAAGAGAAAACTCGGAACAACCGCGGTCAGAGGCCAGCATAGAGGCATCGTATAGAAAGTCATGGGCGGAAAAAAACAAATCATTTCAAGTCGAGACAAGCAACCAGACTACCCCTATAAAAGTGCGCAATTCTTTAAGAGTTCACCGAAGAATGACCGAGATCAAGTATGCACGAAACGAACATATTCCAAGGGCAGCTGAATAAGCGATTCTGCGCCGAAGCGCGAGAAAAGCAAGCGGTACACCGATGGGGATCGTTTTTTTTATCGTGTTAGATTCGTTGTTGTCAAGCAAGGATTCTCAAAATGTTTTTTGCATTGCACCCAAGTTTCGTACTGATTACTTGTCGCAGACCGGTGACTGTCAAAAAAAAATTTTTTACGTTTTTTCTTGAGAGGTCACTGCCTACACACAACTCCGGGCGGGCCGTACACTCACAGCCGTTTGAATTCTCCCTTCGTGTGTCATGGCCATAACTGAGCGTACATCTTACCGGGCGCCGAGTTGATCTGGCTTGTTCGATGAACGTTCGGGATACGTACAATCGATATAGCTCCAACCGTAACTCGTTTGTAATTACGCCGGCCATACTCAGCGGGCGCTCAGCTCAGCTCTCGATATCTTCCGTCGAAGGGAAGTTCGTAGTAAAAGAGAGTCAGAGTCGACGCCACATTTTGCGGTCCTCGCATCTCATCCGATTTTTGAATTTTATAGATTTGCCATCACTTCCACCCAATTCTCTCGTATATTTCAATCTCTTGACTTTGTCCGACCGGGCCGTCTTCGCCCCCCTTCAACTCCGTCCATCTCCACTTCTGTGTTCCACACAACGAGCTTCCGTCAAACGGCAAAATGTGAAATATGCGCACGCCGCACGAAATAATTTGAAAGCGTTCTGTTTGGTGGCTTTTTTATTTTTTATCTCTCGGCTCACACACACACACACACATTTCCGCCTGAACGGTAATTTTTTTTTGATACGGTGTCAAAAAGTGAAAAGACGCGCACCATTTTCTTTTCTCTTCCGTATCGTCGCTGACGGTAAACGCTGATGGTTATGATGCCGTAAGTTTGGAAGAAAGAATCTTTCCCGTCTTGTCTTGTTACGGTAAAATAACAAAGAACAAGCGTCCGATTTCTCTCACAGACGGCCACAGACAAACCACACGTGCCGAAGAAACGAAACGTCCGAAACCAAAAAAATGTTTGACGCGCGCACCTCTTCTGAACTTTTCGACCAAGAGTCGTTGGATCGAGTGACGAGCTTCTCAGCTGTCGCACCAATCGGTGAAGCGGGCGTTTGAATTCCCGTCCACATCGCGGTTCGGATATATTTTTACATATACCGACCATCGGAAATTTCGAAAACGGTTTTACCGAAGGAATGATATTTCACACACCGACAGCTCATCGAGTTCGTCTCCGTTCAACGGTTTTTTTTTTTTAAGACTTTTTGATCGCATGGGGCTAAACTGGTTAGAGCAAAGCCGCGATCCAAGCAGTGAAAAAAAAACAAAGACAGTGCAAGCGCGATCGAACGGAATCGAAACTAAAATCATGTGAAGTGGCGGGCGGAAAGGAGCTCAGCTACGGTGGAAATGAAACTACAACTAACGCCGAACCGGACAACTTCCCATTCTGCGTCTTCGTTTCATTTCCCAAAGCTCCCCGTCGATACCAAAGTTTTTGCGTCGAAGCTACTAAAGAAATTTCGCGCTTTCCTTTTCGCCTCTTTCGCCTTCCCTTCGATATCTATCCAACCACCGGCTTCGACTTTATTTCTTTCACCCGTCTATTCGCCCGATAGTCGACGGTCGGCCATTCTTTGGTATCGGCCAGGCGGACTAACAAGAAGTAAGACTCGTTTGAAAAATTTGGACCGGGCTTTACAATCGCTGCTTGTCGTAATGTCGCAAATTTGAAAAAAATTTTCAATTCGAGAAACCAAACTATTCGACACTTCGAAAATTTTTGGGACTCTGAAAATTTTTCCGAGTTTAGGAATCGAGACCTCTTCTATACTAAGGAAAACCACTAATGTTCCGCCGCATAATGTCTCCGTTTTCCGGCTCATTTTTAGCGATTGGACGGGGACATTGCCCCATCCAACCGCCAGCCGACTTTCAGGAACCGTCGTTTTCAAAGTTGGGACTTAGAAAATTTTCGACGAGTGGGAATTTTTTACGGTCGCAAGTCATCACGACACGCCCGACCAACCCATTTGAGAGCCGCCACGCCTCGACGGTGTGACGGCTTTTTTTCGAATCGACGGGTCTCGCTCACTCCTCTCTCGCGCCGACCAGAGGCCGGGCGAGAGAGTCGTTGCCAAACACCGTCGTCGGAAATGGGAGAATTTGAGTGGGAATTTTTTACGGTCGCGAGTCATCACGACACGCCCGACCAACCCACTTGAGAGCCGCCACGCCTCGACGGTGTGACGGCTTCTCTTTTCGAATCGACGGGTCTCGCTCACTCCTCTCTCGCGCCGACCAGTGGCCGGGCGAGAGAGTCGTTGCCAAACACCGTCGTCGGAAATCGAGAAATTTTCATTTCCATTTCCATTTTTTTTCATCGGCCTTTATACGTCCAAGTCCCGCCAACCACGTCACTACCACGTCGTCGGGACTTAGAAAAATTTTTCAATTTTTCGGACTTAGAAAATTTTTCAACTTTCTTTTTTTCGACAACCTCTTCCCTATATAGGAAAGTAGTGGATGTTCCGGGCAGTAACTGTACGAAAAAGTCGATTTCCGAATTTTTGCCGGACTTTCACCTGAGCTCAGGCCGGGCCGCCCGCTCAACTGCCGCCCGGTCACCACCAAAAACCGGTCTTGGAAATTTTCGGACTTAGAAAATTTTTCAACTTTTTTCTTTCTCGACAACCTCTTCCCTATATAGGAAAGTAGTGGATGTTCCGGGCAGTAACTGTACGAAAAAGTTGATTTCCGAAATTTTGCCGGGCTTTCACCAGAGCTCAGGCGGGGCTTACCATCACACCCGCCGACCGGTCACCACCAAAAACCGGTCTTGGAAATTTTAGGACTTAGAAATTTTTTCCAACTTTTTTCTTTCGCTCTTTCTCGCCATTTTTAGCCGTCTTTGCTCGTCCCAGTGCCGCCTATAGCTTCACTATCCGTCGTCGGGACTTAGAAAAATTTTTCAATTTTTCGGACTTAGAAAATTTTTTCAATTTTCATTTTCGACAACCTCTTCCCTATATAGGAAAGTAGTGGATGTTCCGGGCAGT
>NW_025804848.1:0-7500 GCF_021234035.1 Daphnia pulicaria | reverse complement strand
TGGGTTCGTCCGGCCGACTCGACCAAACCCTTTTAAGGGGGAAAGATCTCGCGAGCATTCGGACGCCCTGGGGTTGCGCCCGCTCTGTTCGAGACGGGATCACCCCTCGCGGATGCACCCTCATCGGGGCCGCTTCACTTTCATTGCGCCTCGCGAGTTTAGTTTGATAATTTCTCGACGACTTGCGCACATGTTAGACTCCTTGGTCCGTGTTTCAAGACGGGTCGGGTGGGACCCGACTTCTACTCTCCGCTCTGGGCCTCCACAGGTTGAGCACCGCAACTTTTTCTCTTTTACAAAAAAAAGCTACGACACCTCCCGGGAGGAGACAGGTCACGACCGGGCAGTACTGTTGGGAAACGCCGCGCTCGTCATCGCGGCACCCGCGAAGGTAACCACGAAACTCGCTAACGGACGCCCCGTGTAACAGACACCCAGTCGGTCGCGGAGTCCTACTAGGCCCCCCACTTGCGGACCTTGGCGTGGCTATTGCGATCGCAGAACGACTTATGCAAGAGAGCCGCCAATTCAGGCAGTCTCCATGCAGCGTTAAGGGCATACAACCAAGTGCCGGGAGCGGGGACTTGTTCGACCTTCGAGGGCCCACCCGTTTAACCCCCTGAACGGTTTCACGCACTCTTGAACTCTCTCTTCAAAGTTCTTTTCAACTTTCCCTCGCGGTACTTGTTCGCTATCGGTCTCGTGGCGATATTTAGCCTTAGAAGGAGTTTACCTCCCGCTTAGGGCTGCACGCTCAAGCAACCCGACTCTTGGGAAGGGATCCGATGCACGGTCTCGGCTCGTCTTATCTACGGGCCTGACACCCTCTGTGGGTTGCTCGCCCCGTTCATGGAGACTTGGACGATAGATACCGGACAGACGCGCACGATCCTCCCGAACACCACATTCCTCGGCACCCGCTCAACCGGGCGCGAGGTTCGGTGCTGGGCTCATCCCTGTTCGCTCGCCGCTACTAAGGGAATCCTTGTTAGTTTCTTTTCCTCCGCTTACTGATATGCTTAAGTTCAGCGGGTAGTCTCATCTAAACTGAGGTCAGAATGAATTGTTTGTTTTCAAAAGGAGACAACACTTTATCTAGCTCGGCAGACTTTGGCGTTTTAAAGCCGGGAAAGATTGAATAATTGCCGGTTCAAATTTTTTTTTTTCGAAATAAAGCGAGTCTCTCGTTATTCGCAAAAATTAATTTACGAAAAGTGACAGGGCGTCCTGCGGCTTTTTGTATTGAAACAACGCGTCGTGCGCGAACCAAGCTTGCATAACGAGCGGTTAGAGTGAGTGATAATTCGCGGTGGTCGACACTTCGACACGCCCGGCGCACACACACAACTAAACTCGCGTTGAAGCGGTATATCGCGCACACGCAGCCGACACCTTGTTCGAGAAGATGTGTTTATTTCTAAAATTTTTTTTTGAGTTGGCTCAAAAATTTCCCATCTGTTTTGCCATCGAAAAAGGTTTCTTTTGAATAGAGAGGAAAAAAACAAAACAGGGCGAACCTTCTTTTATTTTTCCCCCTTTTTTGTATTTGAGGCATCGCGGACACTTAAGTCGCGCGGCACCCAGACGTTAGAGATTCGGGAGCTTTTATGCGGTCAGGCCGGGTGAAAAATAAATCTCGCCGCGACCCAACATGCAAAACCAAGACTGAAAAAATCTCTGTTCGTTCATCATTCGACCGACCCTCAGTCAGATGTGGCCCGAGCGAGAAGCTGGGCCGCCATTTACGTTCAAGATTTCGATGCTCCATGTGTTCTGCAGTTCGCATGGATTAGCGCACTTTGCTGCGCTCTTCATCGATCCACGAGCCTAGTGATCCACCGTTCAGGGTCGTATATAAAACGACATATTCGTTTTCTTCTCTCTTTTTCTCCAACCCGCCCAAGCAAATGAATGCGAGGGCGGAGAAAGAAAGCCAGAAAGAAAATGTTCCGATAAACACTCGTACTAGAATTTGGGTTTAGTGTGTTATTGTGATTTTGAATTCTTCCTACTTCATCGAGAGGGCGAAGGGCAAGCTTAAAAAACATTCGGTTTTCAACGGCATAGTGTCGGGCTTTGGAGTGTTAGTCTATACGACGCACACGCACGCAACCACGAGTATCTACGCCCGAAAAGAACGTCCAGAGTAAAGTCTCACACTTTCGTCCCCCACCGAGAATCAAAAAATCCCGAAGACGAAGAGAGAAACAAAAAAAAACAATTTCGATTGGGCGTATCCGCTTTAAACCACCGCGCATCAGAGCGCCTGATACCCGTTCAAAATCTTGATGTTTTTTTTTTTTCCGACTCTCCATCCACCGAGTTTTTATTTTTCAAAGTGTTTGATTTAGGGACTAAGACTTTATAAAATCTCCTTTATTGTTCCTTCGGTACTCGCGGCCCAGGCGGGCTATCGTATTCTTCACTCTACTAACGTCAACACTGTGAGCGCCGCTAAAGGTCGAATGAATCTATAGAGACATTCACCATCGAAGCAGGAAGAATTTGCTCACGGCCATAGACCAAATCGAAAGACTTTGTGTTTTTTTTTGAGCCGAGAGGAAAGAAAAATCAATTTGAAAAGGCGAATCCGCTTTAAACCACCGCGCATCAGAGCGCCTGATACCCGTTCAAAATAAATGATTTTCTTCCGTCAACCCACACATAGTTCATACGATGTCTTACGCCGAAAGACTTTTGATGGGGTTTTTTTGTTTTGCAACTTTTAGTTGTTTCGTGCTCAACCAAAGCCATATGCGCAAAACATTTGTCTTGTTCGTTTATGATCCTTCCGCAGGTTCACCTACGGAAACCTTGTTACGACTTTTACTTCCTCTAAAGGATCAAGTTCGACCATCTTTCAGTCTCGCCGTTGGTAGGCACCGCACGGGCAGAGATTGCTCCCCACTCGACGGCACCCCGACAAGCCCGTCCGAAGGCCTCACTAAATCATTCAATCGGTAGTAGCGACGGGCGGTGTGTACAAAGGGCAGGGACGTAATCGACGCGGGCTAGTGACCCGCGCCTACTAGGGATTCCTGGTTCATGGGGATCATTGCAGTCCCCAATCCCAACCACGAAGGAGGTTCAGCGGTTACCCGGTCCTTTCGGACAGGGAGAGTGAAACACGCTGATTCCTTCAGTGTAGCGCGCGTGCGGCCCAGGACATCTAAGGGCATCACAGACCTGTTATTGCTCACTGTCACGCGGCTGGACGCCGCTTGTCCCTCTAAGAAGACTGCGTGACGGACGCGAGAGCAGAAGGTATCGCCGGGGATGACGACGACCGAATAACAATAGAGCCAGCCCCCGCGAGACATTCCCGACAAAGCCCCGCCATACCTCATCCGCCAGGCAACCAACCCGTGAAGGCCGTACACCCGACGAACAGAGCACAACGAAACCAAGCCGAGAGATTGCCTCACTAAAGGAACCAGTCCCACCGAGACCCGAATCGCCGCCACCTGATCCCGACGCCTCCGTACTCCCTTCGGTTTCAATTGATAAAACCCGTCACCTATTTAGCAGGCTAGAGTCTCGTTCGTTATCGGAATTAACCAGACAAATCGCTCCACCAACTAAGAACGGCCATGCACCACCACCCACCGAATCAAGAAAGAGCTCTCAATCTGTCAATCCTTCCAGTGTCCGGGCCTGGTGAGGTTTCCCGTGTTGAGTCAAATTAAGCCGCAGGCTCCACTCCTGGTGGTGCCCTTCCGTCAATTCCTTTAAGTTTCAGCTTTGCAACCATACTTCCCCCGGAACCCAAAGACTTTGGTTTCCCGGAAGCTGCCCGTCGAGTCATTGGAGTAACTCCGACGGATTGCTGGTTGGCATCGTTTATGGTTAGAACTAGGGCGGTATCTGATCGCCTTCGAACCTCTAACTTTCGTTCTTGATCAAGGAAAACATTCTTGGCAAATGCCTTCGCTGTTGTTCGTCTTGCGGCGGTCCAAGAATTTCACCTCTGTCGCCGCAGTACGAATGCCCCCGTCCGTCTCTATTGACCATTACCTCGGGTCCAAAAGTAAAAGACCAGCAAAATCGGACCGAGGTCCTATTCCATCATTCCATGCTGCGATATTCAGGCGTTGGGATACACCTGCTTTGAGCACTCTAATTTGTTCAAAGTAAACGTTGCCGGCCGCCCGAGACACCCGGTGAAGGGCACCCCGAACGATTGACTGGGTGGAGCGAATCGAGTCAACTACGACCAAAATTTAAAAAAGAACCCGAAAGAACTTTCCAACTCTGGCCGCAGATACAACAACGACGCACCGACCACCACTCCGGCGATGTTGTCCGACCGTGAAGAGAGTCGGGCTTTGACACCCGGGCTCCCAGAGCGTGAAACGCAACACCCTTGATTCAGAGCGGCGCCGCCCGGCCGAAGACAGACATCCGACTACGAGCTTTTTAACCGCAACAACTTTAATATACGCTATTGGAGCTGGAGTTACCGCGGCTGCTGGCACCAGACTTGCCCTCCAATGGTTCCTCGTTAAAGGATTTAAAGTGTACTCATTCCAATCACGGGGCCTCGGAAGAGTCCCGTATCGTTATTTTTCGTCACTACCTCCCCGTGCCGGGAGTGGGTAATTTGCGCGCCTGCTGCCTTCCTTGGATGTGGTAGCCGTTTCTCAGGCTCCCTCTCCGGAATCGAACCCCGATTCCCCGTTACCCGTTGCAACCATGGTAGGCGCGTAACCTACCATCGACAGTTGATAAGGCAGACATTTGAAAGATACGTCGCCGGCGCGAAGGCCGTGCGATCGGCGTGAAGTTATCCAGAGTCACCAAAATTGGTACGGTGCGCGAGCCCGAAAGCCCGGCCCCGACTGGTTTTGATCTAATAAAAGCACCTCTTCTGCGAGCCCGAAAGCCCGCAGTCGAGGCTCGAGTGCATGTATTAGCTCTAGAATTACCACAGTTATCCAAGTAGGATGGAGTGGATCTAAGGAACCATAACTGATTTATTGAGCCATTCGCGGTTTCGCCGTCTAGCGGCTTGTACTTAGACATGCATGGCTTAATCTTTGAGACAAGCATATGCTACTGGCAGGATCAACCAGGTATTTCGTGTATGTTTGTTTGATATGCATCCGGCGAGTTGCGGGTTTTTATTTCGCCCACGCATCACCAAACACACACCAAATCAACACGTTTTTCGTTTTTTTTTCTTTTTCTTCGGAAACTAAAATTTTTGATCGCAACGCCTGGCGTGTCACAGCGAGTCCCAGTGAAGAGAAACACCGATCCGATCCGTTTGTTGGATTTTTTTCATTTCAATTTCCAAAGTCAAAGACCATTCAACGGTCTATGAGCCCAAAGTGAATCGGATTCATTCGACCGGTCTTGATATATTCATCAACTTTTTTTCCCGTATTACGGTTTTTCGACGGTCATATGTGGCGTGCTGTATGCTCATAAGTCAAGCCTGCTTTACTAAGCTGACAAGCATACATCTTTTAAATTTTTGTGGGCTCAGAGTTTTATTTTTATTTTTCCACCGCCGAGGCACACTCTCGCATCACCCCGCACGACACACACACACACACACACCTCACCGCTCAACGGTCACACGAGGCAGAATTTTCCGCAAAGACTTTCGAAGAGAAAGAGAAAACTCGGAACAACCGCGGTCAGAGGCCAGCATAGAGGCATCGTATAGAAAGTCATGGGCGGAAAAAAAACAAATCATTTCAAGTCGAGACAAGCAACCAGACTACCCCTATAAAAGTGCGCAATTCTTTAAGAGTTCACCGAAGAATGACCGAGATCAAGTATGCACGAAACGAACATATTCCAAGGGCAGCTGAATAAGCGATTCTGCGCCGAAGCGCGAGAAAAGCAAGCGGTACACCGATGGGGATCGTTTTTTTTTATCGTGTTAGATTCGTTGTTGTCAAGCAAGGATTCTCAAAATGTTTTTTGCATTGCACCCAAGTTTCGTACTGATTACTTGTCGCAGACCGGTGACTGTCAAAAAAAAATTTTTTACGTTTTTTCTTGAGAGGTCACTGCCTACACACAACTCCGGGCGGGCCGTACACTCACAGCCGTTTGAATTCTCCCTTCGTGTGTCATGGCCATAACTGAGCGTACATCTTACCGGGCGCCGAGTTGATCTGGCTTGTTCGATGAACGTTCGGGATACGTACAATCGATATAGCTCCAACCGTAACTCGTTTGTAATTACGCCGGCCATACTCAGCGGGCGCTCAGCTCAGCTCTCGATATCTTCCGTCGAAGGGAAGTTCGTAGTAAAAGAGAGTCAGAGTCGACGCCACATTTTGCGGTCCTCGCATCTCATCCGATTTTTGAATTTTATAGATTTGCCATCACTTCCACCCAATTCTCTCGTATATTTCAATCTCTTGACTTTGTCCGACCGGGCCGTCTTCGCCCCCCTTCAACTCCGTCCATCTCCACTTCTGTGTTCCACACAACGAGCTTCCGTCAAACGGCAAAATGTGAAATATGCGCACGCCGCACGAAATAATTTGAAAGCGTTCTGTTTGGTGGCTTTTTTATTTTTTATCTCTCGGCTCACACACACACACACACATTTCCGCCTGAACGGTAATTTTTTTTTGATACGGTGTCAAAAAGTGAAAAGACGCGCACCATTTTCTTTTCTCTTCCGTATCGTCGCTGACGGTAAACGCTGATGGTTATGATGCCGTAAGTTTGGAAGAAAGAATCTTTCCCGTCTTGTCTTGTTACGGTAAAATAACAAAGAACAAGCGTCCGATTTCTCTCACAGACGGCCACAGACAAACCACACGTGCCGAAGAAACGAAACGTCCGAAACCAAAAAAATGTTTGACGCGCGCACCTCTTCTGAACTTTTCGACCAAGAGTCGTTGGATCGAGTGACGAGCTTCTCAGCTGTCGCACCAATCGGTGAAGCGGGCGTTTGAATTCCCGTCCACATCGCGGTTCGGATATATTTTTACATATACCGACCATCGGAAATTTCGAAAACGGTTTTACCGAAGGAATGATATTTCACACACCGACAGCTCATCGAGTTCGTCTCCGTTCAACGGTTTTTTTTTTTTTAAGACTTTTTGATCGCATGGGGCTAAACTGGTTAGAGCAAAGCCGCGATCCAAGCAGTGAAAAAAAAACAAAGACAGTGCAAGCGCGATCGAACGGAATCGAAACTAAAATCATGTGAAGTGGCGGGCGGAAAGGAGCTCAGCTACGGTGGAAATGAAACTACAACTAACGCCGAACCGGACAACTTCCCATTCTGCGTCTTCGTTTCATTTCCCAAAGCTCCCCGTCGATACCAAAGTTTTTGCGTCGAAGCTACTAAAGAAATTTCGCGCTTTCCTTTTCGCCTCTTTCGCCTTCCCTTCGATATCTATCCAACCACCGGCTTCGACTTTATTTCTTTCACCCGTCTATTCGCCCGATAGTCGACGGTCGGCCATTCTTTGGTATCGGCCAGGCGGACTAACAAGAAGTAAGACTCGTTTGAAAAATTTGGAC
>NW_025804847.1:0-39948 GCF_021234035.1 Daphnia pulicaria | reverse complement strand
TTGCGTTGCATAAGGATCTCAGAGCCAGAGAGATTAGATAGAGCTGCCCGAAGAAACCACCAACGTACAAGCCTCTCGGCTGTGCCGTGCGCTTCGCGCACGGCGTTTCAAATATCTTTCAGCAACAAAGAGGTTGGAGGACGTCTAGTAGCCTCTCGGCTGTGCCGTGCGCTTCGCGCACGGCGTTTCAAATATCTTTCAGCAACAAAGAGGTTGGAGGACGTCTAGTAGGCAATATCCAGTAAAAAATACGTTCCTTCCATTTTCAACTAATGCCAAAATAATACATTGTAGTCCATGTAGTATCACCCATCTTGGGAAGCACTTCAATTCAATTGGATTCACAAAAATAAAATAATTCCATGCCAACAGCATCCCGTATTCCCAAGCGGTCACCCATCCAAGTACTAACGGGACCCGACATAGCTTAACTTCCGGGAGCTGACGAGACCGGGTGAGTTCTATGTGGTATGGCCGTTGACATTAAACTAGACGCAATTACCCGACCATATTCGCCTCTAATCTATTACTTGTGCTTGAGATTTATCTTTTTGAAATACACACTAATCTTACCAAAACCACCGAAAAACTATCAGTTTGTCATTTTACAAATGTTGTCAGTATGTAGTAGTAGAATATCTTTGTTTCCGCATACAGACGTTTTTAATTTTTCATTTATTCAAAGTGCCCAATCAGAAGACCGGGCGTTAAAAAAATAAGTCATATAGACTCATCAATGCTCCTAACCACGGAAATCTTTAGTAAAAGGCGAAAGATTTATCCGGGTATTGATTAGAAACCAGAGTAAATAACAGTGGTATGCCTTGTATTTATATTCATTTCAAAATTTTGAAGTGCGCTTGTAAGGTTTTTTTTCGAAACATGCGTTTACATATCAAAATCCTTGTGCAATTCTTTATCAATGGGTACAGTTATTTTAAAGTAAATATCATGTATAAAGCTCGTTAACATGTTTTTGAACGAAACAGTTGTGCGCAGTGTTATTTTTGAAAAAAATGAACGATCTTTATGGTACAAGCCCAACACGTAGGTGGTGGGATCAGATGTTTACCCCGACATTCACCCTACAGCGGTTAACAATTTATTGAACTTCCCCTTTAAACATGGTGGAATCTTTTCACCTTGTCATTTGGAATCACCTTTTCAAATATTTTCCCCGTGTTCACAATGTTCCAACTGACTGATATTAATGGCCTTCAGCGAACGAATTAATCAGCCTTGTCTGACGTGCAATACCAACTAAATGGAAACAAAAATCACTTATACGATTTCACTTTCACCGTTTAATGTTATAAACACACTATGCAACACTCCAATTTTTCTAACTGACTGTAATTTTTTTTTTCTTGTACGCTGAAATGCTCCTGATGGAGCTATCAAAAATTGCCGACGACAAAGATTATTTCACTTCATCGTGGCGGGGTATTGGTTAAAGTTTTCAACTAGCAATAATCACACCTCGGGAGACCCTCATTGGTTATGATATTGCCACTGCGCAAAGCTAAATTATAATCAGAAAAGCAAGTCTACTTAAGCATTTGCTGAATTCGTTCTGCTTGGACGTGTTGGACCAACAATTTCGTTCAGAAATATTCATTTAGATTACCCTAGGCAAATTTTAATTTCCATCTCCCATTGGACTAATACCAACAGGGGACAGTTCATTACATACATGAAATAATTTTTGTCTTAATATCGGGTCAAATACTTGAAATTCTGTAAATGTGTATTTTTCTTCCATACATTTCAACAACTTCCTGCACACACAAAAAAAGGGAGGGGGGAATTTCAGGTTTTCATTCCAAATTGTTTTTCACATTATGAACTATTGAAGTGAGCGAGCATTACTTTCCAACCAAACAAAATTTATAGTTAATCTGCGTGTTGACGTGAAAAATCAGTTTTCAGTGCCGTGACCAGGATTCGAACCTGGGTTACTACGGATTCATATCTAGTAGGTACCACAACGTAGGGTCCTAACCACTAGACGATCACGGCCAATCCATTGGCCATGATGATTTATATTAAAGTAGCTAAACATGAATTTCATTACTTTGTTGTTTCTTCCCAGAAAGAAAATCTGATGCTTCGCGTATTCCCAAGCGGTCAACCCTACCGTTTACTAACGGGACCAGATTTAGTTCAACTTCCGGCAGATGACAAGAATTTTTCTTACATTTATAGTGTGTTCAGGGAACGGCGCGAACGCAGTCCCCCCACTACCAAAAATTGTACTCCCGAGTTAATCACATTTGGATTAATCGCAAGGGTCAGCCCATCCTTAGTGCAATGGAAAGGCCTCGCCCTGGAGGAACCACCTTGGTGATCATGGTTGCCTCTGAGCCAGGTAAGTATGATTGTGGATGCTTTTTCACTTTGTTTAATACTTTGTATACAGCAGAACAATATTGACAAAGAGTGTTCAAGTATTTGACTGACGTTTAGAGAATACCACCCACTTTCTTTCATCGACTTGAATTACGAACTCGAGCAAAATATAGTAAATAAAGCTCAGTATTTATTTCATGGTCTTGATCTTTGCAAATACTTTTCAAGAAACAAATTGCTTGTTTTTTTTCATTTGGTCGTCCAATTGGCAAATAAGAAAATAAGAAAATCGACTTTTCATATGAAAATACACGCATCTTCATATTTTAAAAAAAAACATCACATCGAAAGATGAACAGTACTAATTAGTTAACACAATCAAGTACGTATTTTTTTATGCTTTTCTTGATATTACGAAAAAAATACAATTAGAAAAAATTACAAACATGTCTACATGACAGTTTTGCAATTATACATGGTCTTTTATTATACGGTGCTAAGACAATTTCTGTTTTATTCAATATGTTCTCCCTCATAGAGGGTGAGCCGATCCCGGAGGTACTGCAATACCGGGTCAACCCGTGGCGGGAGCAGTGCAAGCACTGTATTCCCACCGTATGCCAAAAATCAGTTTAATATTCTGGGGTCCATTTGAACCCGTATCAGATATTAAGCTGATAAGAACAGATACTACACTTTGATCTTAGCCAAAAGGCCGAGAAGCGATAATGTTACAAGGATTACTGCCCAAAATAACCACTGAGGTTCAACACATTTCCGGTGGTGTACGAAGAATACTCATATCACTCAAAACATTCAAGAAATGCTATAAAATATTGAGTTGTTCATTTTTCCAGACGCGACCACTTGATGCTTATAAAGTTCATTTTCATTTGTTTTATTATGCTCATACTGTATTAAGGGAGATACAATTTACGCTGAAGGCGTTGCAAATTTTACTCTCGTTATCACACTAGGTCCTTTTTTTTCAGAATATGGCTTTGCCACGCCACCTGACGACAAAAGCTCTGAACGATAATTAATCATGATTAAATAACAATAACTAAAAGAATGCAATACGATCATAAAGTCATGACACATCCTCAAATTGACCAACCTCACTTTCACAATTTATTTTGCCATACAAGCAGATGATTTAAGGACACGAATACCTGGAATTATTATTAAGATGTATCTCTTTAGATTTTCAAGAATTTAAATTTGTTTTATCATCTCAACCACTCTGAACACGCTAGTTTCCTTCCGCTATTTCACATGGATTTAACGGAAACGGTCCTCAATGACTGTGTTTGATGCTGTCGAGACAGCTACACTCACAGCCTGTTTCACGCTCAGAAACCAGCGTCTTAACTCGTCATCGTGGGTTGAAAGGAGACAAGTTTCTGGTGGGAAACAAGTCAAGATATACTACAGAAATGATCCTGTGAAGTATGATCTTAAATGCAATGTTATTTTGCAGAACTCTAAATAAGGTTTGTACGATCAATGAGCTTTGGCGTAAATTACAGTGCATAGATCGATATTTCGGAATATTAAATTGAGATTTGCAATACTTGACGCACACAGTACATACATTGTCAGGTCTTGCATTTTGTTCATTTATTGAAACACCGAGAAGCTCTTTAATAGTTATAGAACAAGTGACGAGACCAATTTTGGACACAATAAAGAATCCGCGTGCTCATCAAATCAATTTATTACAGTAATGTATTATCGATTGAGAGCCCATTTATCAGCTGGGTGTTTGGCGTGCACCTATAATCCTGCTTCGGGGAGGCTTGGTAGAGTGGATGGCTTGAGTTTAGGAGCCCTGTTTCGTGATACCGCATGTTGATCAGGTGCCCGCACTAAGCTTGACATCAGCATGGATCTGCTAGAGGAATCTAGTAGGTGCAGGTTAGCTAAGGAGGAGCGTAGTGGGTCAGGAGGGAAACCTAGCAGCCAAAAGTTCCCGTGTTCGGCAGTAGTGGGATCGTGCCAGTGAGTGGGCGTCATGCAACAGCCTCAACAAAATAGCCAAACCTCTATCTTTTTTTTTGTCGTTAAAACTACCGAGATCAAACAAACATGCGTTCTACAATATATGGTATCATTAATCAAAGTCCCAGCAATACCCTTTTCAACTAATACCTAAAGAATACATTATATTCCATGTCTCATCTAACTTGGGGAGCAAAAATAAAATTACACCATGCCAACAGCATCCCGTATTCCCAAGCGGTCACCCATCCAAGTACTAACGGGACCCGACATAGCTTAACTTCCGGGAGCTGACGAGACCGGGTGAGTTCTATGTGGTGTGGCCGTTGACATCAATTCAGTCGCCATTACCCGACCATATTCGCCTCTAAATCTAGTTCTAATGCTTGCTTACTTTCTGTTCGAAATACACACCAACCTTAGCCAAACAAACGAGGACATATAAGTACATTTGTCAATGGACAACCGAATATAAAATTTGATAATATTTCCAAACGCCACTATTTTTGGCTAACTGTCATTTTTAATTTTCTCGTTCCGGGGATGTCCGATCAATGAGCCAACAATCCAAGTGTCATAAGGCTAACGATTGCTTCCCTTACTTAGCTTGCGTTGCATAAGGATCTCAGAGTCAGAGAGATTAGATAGAGCTGCCCGAAGAAACCACCAACGTACAAGCCTCTCGGCTGTGCCGTGCGCTTCGCGCTTTACTTAGCTTGCGTTGCATAAGGATCTCAGAGCCAGAGAGATTAGATAGAGCTGCCCGAAGAAACCACCAACGTACAAGCCTCTCGGCTGTGCCGTGCGCTTCGCGCACGGCGTTTCAAATATCTTTCAGCAACAAAGAGGTTGGAGGACGTCTAGTAGCCTCTCGGCTGTACTTTCTGTTCGAAATACACACCAACCTTAGCCAAACAAACGAGGACATATAAGTACATTTGTCAATGGACAACCGAATATAAAATTTGATAATATTTCCAAACGCCACTATTTTTGGCTAACTGTCATTTTTAATTTTCTCGTTCCGGGGATGTCCGATCAATGAGCCAACAATCCAAGTGTCATAAGGCTAACGATTGCTTCCCTTACTTAGCTTGCGTTGCATAAGGATCTCAGAGTCAGAGAGATTAGATAGAGCTGCCCGAAGAAACCACCAACGTACAAGCCTCTCGGCTGTGCCGTGCGCTTCGCGCTTTACTTAGCTTGCGTTGCATAAGGATCTCAGAGCCAGAGAGATTAGATAGAGCTGCCCGAAGAAACCACCAACGTACAAGCCTCTCGGCTGTACGTTAAAACGAGGACATATAAGTACATTTGTCAATGGACAACCGAATATAAAATTTGATAATATTTCCAAACGCCACTATTTTTGGCTAACTGTCATTTTTAATTTTCTCGTTCCGGGGATGTCCGATCAATGAGCCAACAATCCAAGTGTCATAAGGCTAACGATTGCTTCCCTTACTTAGCTTGCGTTGCATAAGGATCTCAGAGTCAGAGAGATTAGATAGAGCTGCCCGAAGAAACCACCAACGTACAAGCCTCTCGGCTGTGCCGTGCGCTTCGCGCTTTACTTAGCTTGCGTTGCATAAGGATCTCAGAGCCAGAGAGATTAGATAGAGCTGCCCGAAGAAACCACCAACGTACAAGCCTCTCGGCTGTGCCGTGCGCTTCGCGCACGGCGTTTCAAATATCTTTCAGCAACAAAGAGGTTGGAGGACGTCTAGTAGCCTCTCGGCTGTACTTTCTGTTCGAAATACACACCAACCTTAGCCAAACAAACGAGGACATATAAGTACATTTGTCAATGGACAACCGAATATAAAATTTGATAATATTTCCAAACGCCACTATTTTTGGCTAACTGTCATTTTTAATTTTCTCGTTCCGGGGATGTCCGATCAATGAGCCAACAATCCAAGTGTCATAAGGCTAACGATTGCTTCCCTTACTTAGCTTGCGTTGCATAAGGATCTCAGAGTCAGAGAGATTAGATAGAGCTGCCCGAAGAAACCACCAACGTACAAGCCTCTCGGCTGTGCCGTGCGCTTCGCGCTTTACTTAGCTTGCGTTGCATAAGGATCTCAGAGCCAGAGAGATTAGATAGAGCTGCCCGAAGAAACCACCAACGTACAAGCCTCTCGGCTGTGCCGTGCGCTTCGCGCACGGCGTTTCAAATATCTTTCAGCAACAAAGAGGTTGGAGGACGTCTAGTAGCCTCTCGGCTGTACTTTCTGTTCGAAATACACACCAACCTTAGCCAAACAAACGAGGACATATAAGTACATTTGTCAATGGACAACCGAATATAAAATTTGATAATATTTCCAAACGCCACTATTTTTGGCTAACTGTCATTTTTAATTTTCTCGTTCCGGGGATGTCCGATCAATGAGCCAACAATCCAAGTGTCATAAGGCTAACGATTGCTTCCCTTACTTAGCTTGCGTTGCATAAGGATCTCAGAGTCAGAGAGATTAGATAGAGCTGCCCGAAGAAACCACCAACGTACAAGCCTCTCGGCTGTGCCGTGCGCTTCGCGCTTTACTTAGCTTGCGTTGCATAAGGATCTCAGAGCCAGAGAGATTAGATAGAGCTGCCCGAAGAAACCACCAACGTACAAGCCTCTCGGCTGTGCCGTGCGCTTCGCGCACGGCGTTTCAAATATCTTTCAGCAACAAAGAGGTTGGAGGACGTCTAGTAGCCTCTCGGCTGTACTTTCTGTTCGAAATACACACCAACCTTAGCCAAACAAACGAGGACATATAAGTACATTTGTCAATGGACAACCGAATATAAAATTTGATAATATTTCCAAACGCCACTATTTTTGGCTAACTGTCATTTTTAATTTTCTCGTTCCGGGGATGTCCGATCAATGAGCCAACAATCCAAGTGTCATAAGGCTAACGATTGCTTCCCTTACTTAGCTTGCGTTGCATAAGGATCTCAGAGTCAGAGAGATTAGATAGAGCTGCCCGAAGAAACCACCAACGTACAAGCCTCTCGGCTGTGCCGTGCGCTTCGCGCTTTACTTAGCTTGCGTTGCATAAGGATCTCAGAGCCAGAGAGATTAGATAGAGCTGCCCGAAGAAACCACCAACGTACAAGCCTCTCGGCTGTGCCGTGCGCTTCGCGCACGGCGTTTCAAATATCTTTCAGCAACAAAGAGGTTGGAGGACGTCTAGTAGCCTCTCGGCTGTGCCGTGCGCTTCGCGCACGGCGTTTCAAATATCTTTCAGCAACAAAGAGGTTGGAGGACGTCTAGTAGGCAATATCCAGTAAAAAATACGTTCCTTCCATTTTCAACTAATGCCAAAATAATACATTGTAGTCCATGTAGTATCACCCATCTTGGGAAGCACTTCAATTCAATTGGATTCACAAAAATAAAATAATTCCATGCCAACAGCATCCCGTATTCCCAAGCGGTCACCCATCCAAGTACTAACGGGACCCGACATAGCTTAACTTCCGGGAGCTGACGAGACCGGGTGAGTTCTATGTGGTATGGCCGTTGACATTAAACTAGACGCAATTACCCGACCATATTCGCCTCTAATCTATTACTTGTGCTTGAGATTTATCTTTTTGAAATACACACTAATCTTACCAAAACCACCGAAAAACTATCAGTTTGTCATTTTACAAATGTTGTCAGTATGTAGTAGTAGAATATCTTTGTTTCCGCATACAGACGTTTTTAATTTTTCATTTATTCAAAGTGCCCAATCAGAAGACCGGGCGTTAAAAAAATAAGTCATATAGACTCATCAATGCTCCTAACCACGGAAATCTTTAGTAAAAGGCGAAAGATTTATCCGGGTATTGATTAGAAACCAGAGTAAATAACAGTGGTATGCCTTGTATTTATATTCATTTCAAAATTTTGAAGTGCGCTTGTAAGGTTTTTTTTCGAAACATGCGTTTACATATCAAAATCCTTGTGCAATTCTTTATCAATGGGTACAGTTATTTTAAAGTAAATATCATGTATAAAGCTCGTTAACATGTTTTTGAACGAAACAGTTGTGCGCAGTGTTATTTTTGAAAAAAATGAACGATCTTTATGGTACAAGCCCAACACGTAGGTGGTGGGATCAGATGTTTACCCCGACATTCACCCTACAGCGGTTAACAATTTATTGAACTTCCCCTTTAAACATGGTGGAATCTTTTCACCTTGTCATTTGGAATCACCTTTTCAAATATTTTCCCCGTGTTCACAATGTTCCAACTGACTGATATTAATGGCCTTCAGCGAACGAATTAATCAGCCTTGTCTGACGTGCAATACCAACTAAATGGAAACAAAAATCACTTATACGATTTCACTTTCACCGTTTAATGTTATAAACACACTATGCAACACTCCAATTTTTCTAACTGACTGTAATTTTTTTTTTCTTGTACGCTGAAATGCTCCTGATGGAGCTATCAAAAATTGCCGACGACAAAGATTATTTCACTTCATCGTGGCGGGGTATTGGTTAAAGTTTTCAACTAGCAATAATCACACCTCGGGAGACCCTCATTGGTTATGATATTGCCACTGCGCAAAGCTAAATTATAATCAGAAAAGCAAGTCTACTTAAGCATTTGCTGAATTCGTTCTGCTTGGACGTGTTGGACCAACAATTTCGTTCAGAAATATTCATTTAGATTACCCTAGGCAAATTTTAATTTCCATCTCCCATTGGACTAATACCAACAGGGGACAGTTCATTACATACATGAAATAATTTTTGTCTTAATATCGGGTCAAATACTTGAAATTCTGTAAATGTGTATTTTTCTTCCATACATTTCAACAACTTCCTGCACACACAAAAAAAGGGAGGGGGAATTTCAGGTTTTCATTCCAAATTGTTTTTCACATTATGAACTATTGAAGTGAGCGAGCATTACTTTCCAACCAAACAAAATTTATAGTTAATCTGCGTGTTGACGTGAAAAATCAGTTTTCAGTGCCGTGACCAGGATTCGAACCTGGGTTACTACGGATTCATATCTAGTAGGTACCACAACGTAGGGTCCTAACCACTAGACGATCACGGCCAATCCATTGGCCATGATGATTTATATTAAAGTAGCTAAACATGAATTTCATTACTTTGTTGTTTCTTCCCAGAAAGAAAATCTGATGCTTCGCGTATTCCCAAGCGGTCAACCCTACCGTTTACTAACGGGACCAGATTTAGTTCAACTTCCGGCAGATGACAAGAATTTTTCTTACATTTATAGTGTGTTCAGGGAACGGCGCGAACGCAGTCCCCCACTACCAAAAATTGTACTCCCGAGTTAATCACATTTGGATTAATCGCAAGGGTCAGCCCATCCTTAGTGCAATGGAAAGGCCTCGCCCTGGAGGAACCACCTTGGTGATCATGGTTGCCTCTGAGCCAGGTAAGTATGATTGTGGATGCTTTTTCACTTTGTTTAATACTTTGTATACAGCAGAACAATATTGACAAAGAGTGTTCAAGTATTTGACTGACGTTTAGAGAATACCACCCACTTTCTTTCATCGACTTGAATTACGAACTCGAGCAAAATATAGTAAATAAAGCTCAGTATTTATTTCATGGTCTTGATCTTTGCAAATACTTTTCAAGAAACAAATTGCTTGTTTTTTTTCATTTGGTCGTCCAATTGGCAAATAAGAAAATAAGAAAATCGACTTTTCATATGAAAATACACGCATCTTCATATTTAAAAAAAAAACATCACATCGAAAGATGAACAGTACTAATTAGTTAACACAATCAAGTACGTATTTTTTTATGCTTTTCTTGATATTACGAAAAAAATACAATTAGAAAAAATTACAAACATGTCTACATGACAGTTTTGCAATTATACATGGTCTTTTATTATACGGTGCTAAGACAATTTCTGTTTTATTCAATATGTTCTCCCTCATAGAGGGTGAGCCGATCCCGGAGGTACTGCAATACCGGGTCAACCCGTGGCGGGAGCAGTGCAAGCACTGTATTCCCACCGTATGCCAAAAATCAGTTTAATATTCTGGGGTCCATTTGAACCCGTATCAGATATTAAGCTGATAAGAACAGATACTACACTTTGATCTTAGCCAAAAGGCCGAGAAGCGATAATGTTACAAGGATTACTGCCCAAAATAACCACTGAGGTTCAACACATTTCCGGTGGTGTACGAAGAATACTCATATCACTCAAAACATTCAAGAAATGCTATAAAATATTGAGTTGTTCATTTTTCCAGACGCGACCACTTGATGCTTATAAAGTTCATTTTCATTTGTTTTATTATGCTCATACTGTATTAAGGGAGATACAATTTACGCTGAAGGCGTTGCAAATTTTACTCTCGTTATCACACTAGGTCCTTTTTTTTCAGAATATGGCTTTGCCACGCCACCTGACGACAAAAGCTCTGAACGATAATTAATCATGATTAAATAACAATAACTAAAAGAATGCAATACGATCATAAAGTCATGACACATCCTCAAATTGACCAACCTCACTTTCACAATTTATTTTGCCATACAAGCAGATGATTTAAGGACACGAATACCTGGAATTATTATTAAGATGTATCTCTTTAGATTTTCAAGAATTTAAATTTGTTTTATCATCTCAACCACTCTGAACACGCTAGTTTCCTTCCGCTATTTCACATGGATTTAACGGAAACGGTCCTCAATGACTGTGTTTGATGCTGTCGAGACAGCTACACTCACAGCCTGTTTCACGCTCAGAAACCAGCGTCTTAACTCGTCATCGTGGGTTGAAAGGAGACAAGTTTCTGGTGGGAAACAAGTCAAGATATACTACAGAAATGATCCTGTGAAGTATGATCTTAAATGCAATGTTATTTTGCAGAACTCTAAATAAGGTTTGTACGATCAATGAGCTTTGGCGTAAATTACAGTGCATAGATCGATATTTCGGAATATTAAATTGAGATTTGCAATACTTGACGCACACAGTACATACATTGTCAGGTCTTGCATTTTGTTCATTTATTGAAACACCGAGAAGCTCTTTAATAGTTATAGAACAAGTGACGAGACCAATTTTGGACACAATAAAGAATCCGCGTGCTCATCAAATCAATTTATTACAGTAATGTATTATCGATTGAGAGCCCATTTATCAGCTGGGTGTTTGGCGTGCACCTATAATCCTGCTTCGGGGAGGCTTGGTAGAGTGGATGGCTTGAGTTTAGGAGCCCTGTTTCGTGATACCGCATGTTGATCAGGTGCCCGCACTAAGCTTGACATCAGCATGGATCTGCTAGAGGAATCTAGTAGGTGCAGGTTAGCTAAGGAGGAGCGTAGTGGGTCAGGAGGGAAACCTAGCAGCCAAAAGTTCCCGTGTTCGGCAGTAGTGGGATCGTGCCAGTGAGTGGGCGTCATGCAACAGCCTCAACAAAATAGCCAAACCTCTATCTTTTTTTTTGTCGTTAAAACTACCGAGATCAAACAAACATGCGTTCTACAATATATGGTATCATTAATCAAAGTCCCAGCAATACCCTTTTCAACTAATACCTAAAGAATACATTATATTCCATGTCTCATCTAACTTGGGGAGCAAAAATAAAATTACACCATGCCAACAGCATCCCGTATTCCCAAGCGGTCACCCATCCAAGTACTAACGGGACCCGACATAGCTTAACTTCCGGGAGCTGACGAGACCGGGTGAGTTCTATGTGGTGTGGCCGTTGACATCAATTCAGTCGCCATTACCCGACCATATTCGCCTCTAAATCTAGTTCTAATGCTTGCTTACTTTCTGTTCGAAATACACACCAACCTTAGCCAAACAAACGAGGACATATAAGTACATTTGTCAATGGACAACCGAATATAAAATTTGATAATATTTCCAAACGCCACTATTTTTGGCTAACTGTCATTTTTAATTTTCTCGTTCCGGGGATGTCCGATCAATGAGCCAACAATCCAAGTGTCATAAGGCTAACGATTGCTTCCCTTACTTAGCTTGCGTTGCATAAGGATCTCAGAGTCAGAGAGATTAGATAGAGCTGCCCGAAGAAACCACCAACGTACAAGCCTCTCGGCTGTGCCGTGCGCTTCGCGCTTTACTTAGCTTGCGTTGCATAAGGATCTCAGAGCCAGAGAGATTAGATAGAGCTGCCCGAAGAAACCACCAACGTACAAGCCTCTCGGCGTACAGCCGAGAGGCTACTAGACGTCCTCCAACCTCTTTGTTGCTGAAAGATATTTGAAACGCCGTGCGCGAAGCGCACGGCACAGCCGAGAGGCTTGTACGTTGGTGGTTTCTTCGGGCAGCTCTATCTAATCTCTCTGGCTCTGAGATCCTTATGCAACGCAAGCTAAGTAAAGCGCGAAGCGCACGGCACAGCCGAGAGGCTTGTACGTTGGTGGTTTCTTCGGGCAGCTCTATCTAATCTCTCTGACTCTGAGATCCTTATGCAACGCAAGCTAAGTAAGGGAAGCAATCGTTAGCCTTATGACACTTGGATTGTTGGCTCATTGATCGGACATCCCCGGAACGAGAAAATTAAAAATGACAGTTAGCCACAAAAGACAGTGACGACAAAAGCTCTGAACGATAATTAATCATGATTAAATAACAATAACTAAAAGAATGCAATACGATCATAAAGTCATGACACATCCTCAAATTGACCAACCTCACTTTCACAATTTATTTTGCCATACAAGCAGATGATTTAAGGACACGAATACCTGGAATTATTATTAAGATGTATCTCTTTAGATTTTCAAGAATTTAAATTTGTTTTATCATCTCAACCACTCTGAACACGCTAGTTTCCTTCCGCTATTTCACATGGATTTAACGGAAACGGTCCTCAATGACTGTGTTTGATGCTGTCGAGACAGCTACACTCACAGCCTGTTTCACGCTCAGAAACCAGCGTCTTAACTCGTCATCGTGGGTTGAAAGGAGACAAGTTTCTGGTGGGAAACAATTCAAGATATACTACAGAAATGATCCTGTGAAGTATGATCTTAAATGCAATGTTATTTTGCAGAACTCTAAATAAGGTTTGTACGATCAATGAGCTTTGGCGTAAATTACAGTGCATAGATCGATATTTCGGAATATTAAATTGAGATTTGCAATACTTGACGCACACAGTACATACATTGTCAGGTCTTGCATTTTGTTCATTTATTGAAACACCGAGAAGCTCTTTAATAGTTATAGAACAAGTGACGAGACCAATTTTGGACACAATAAAGAATCCGCGTGCTCATCAAATCAATTTATTACAGTAATGTATTATCGATTGAGAGCCCATTTATCAGCTGGGTGTTTGGCGTGCACCTATAATCCTGCTTCGGGGAGGCTTGGTAGAGTGGATGGCTTGAGTTTAGGAGCCCTGTTTCGTGATACCGCATGTTGATCAGGTGCCCGCACTAAGCTTGACATCAGCATGGATCTGCTAGAGGAATCTAGTAGGTGCAGGTTAGCTAAGGAGGAGCGTAGTGGGTCAGGAGGGAAACCTAGCAGCCAAAAGTTCCCGTGTTCGGCAGTAGTGGGATCGTGCCAGTGAGTGGGCGTCATGCAACAGCCTCAACAAAATAGCCAAACCTCTATCTTTTTTTTTGTCGTTAAAACTACCGAGATCAAACAAACATGCGTTCTACAATATATGGTATCATTAATCAAAGTCCCAGCAATACCCTTTTCAACTAATACCTAAAGAATACATTATATTCCATGTCTCATCTAACTTGGGGAGCAAAAATAAAATTACACCATGCCAACAGCATCCCGTATTCCCAAGCGGTCACCCATCCAAGTACTAACGGGACCCGACATAGCTTAACTTCCGGGAGCTGACGAGACCGGGTGAGTTCTATGTGGTGTGGCCGTTGACATCAATTCAGTCGCCATTACCCGACCATATTCGCCTCTAAATCTAGTTCTAATGCTTGCTTACTTTCTGTTCGAAATACACACCAACCTTAGCCAAACAAACGAGGACATATAAGTACATTTGTCAATGGACAACCGAATATAAAATTTGATAATATTTCCAAACGCCACTATTTTTGGCTAACTGTCATTTTTAATTTTCTCGTTCCGGGGATGTCCGATCAATGAGCCAACAATCCAAGTGTCATAAGGCTAACGATTGCTTCCCTTACTTAGCTTGCGTTGCATAAGGATCTCAGAGTCAGAGAGATTAGATAGAGCTGCCCGAAGAAACCACCAACGTACAAGCCTCTCGGCTGTGCCGTGCGCTTCGCGCTTTACTTAGCTTGCGTTGCATAAGAATCTCAGAGCCAGAGAGATTAGATAGAGCTGCCCGAAGAAACCACCAACGTACAAGCCTCTCGGCGTACAGCCGAGAGGCTACTAGACGTCCTCCAACCTCTTTGTTGCTGAAAGATATTTGAAACGCCGTGCGCGAAGCGCACGGCACAGCCGAGAGGCTTGTACGTTGGTGGTTTCTTCGGGCAGCTCTATCTAATCTCTCTGGCTCTGAGATCCTTATGCAACGCAAGCTAAGTAAAGCGCGAAGCGCACGGCACAGCCGAGAGGCTTGTACGTTGGTGGTTTCTTCGGGCAGCTCTATCTAATCTCTCTGACTCTGAGATCCTTATGCAACGCAAGCTAAGTAAGGGAAGCAATCGTTAGCCTTATGACACTTGGATTGTTGGCTCATTGATCGGACATCCCCGGAACGAGAAAATTAAAAATGACAGTTAGCCACAAAAGACAGTGACGACAAAAGCTCTGAACGATAATTAATCATGATTAAATAACAATAACTAAAAGAATGCAATACGATCATAAAGTCATGACACATCCTCAAATTGACCAACCTCACTTTCACAATTTATTTTGCCATACAAGCAGATGATTTAAGGACACGAATACCTGGAATTATTATTAAGATGTATCTCTTTAGATTTTCAAGAATTTAAATTTGTTTTATCATCTCAACCACTCTGAACACGCTAGTTTCCTTCCGCTATTTCACATGGATTTAACGGAAACGGTCCTCAATGACTGTGTTTGATGCTGTCGAGACAGCTACACTCACAGCCTGTTTCACGCTCAGAAACCAGCGTCTTAACTCGTCATCGTGGGTTGAAAGGAGACAAGTTTCTGGTGGGAAACAAGTCAAGATATACTACAGAAATGATCCTGTGAAGTATGATCTTAAATGCAATGTTATTTTGCAGAACTCTAAATAAGGTTTGTACGATCAATGAGCTTTGGCGTAAATTACAGTGCATAGATCGATATTTCGGAATATTAAATTGAGATTTGCAATACTTGACGCACACAGTACATACATTGTCAGGTCTTGCATTTTGTTCATTTATTGAAACACCGAGAAGCTCTTTAATAGTTATAGAACAAGTGACGAGACCAATTTTGGACACAATAAAGAATCCGCGTGCTCATCAAATCAATTTATTACAGTAATGTATTATCGATTGAGAGCCCATTTATCAGCTGGGTGTTTGGCGTGCACCTATAATCCTGCTTCGGGGAGGCTTGGTAGAGTGGATGGCTTGAGTTTAGGAGCCCTGTTTCGTGATACCGCATGTTGATCAGGTGCCCGCACTAAGCTTGACATCAGCATGGATCTGCTAGAGGAATCTAGTAGGTGCAGGTTAGCTAAGGAGGAGCGTAGTGGGTCAGGAGGGAAACCTAGCAGCCAAAAGTTCCCGTGTTCGGCAGTAGTGGGATCGTGCCAGTGAGTGGGCGTCATGCAACAGCCTCAACAAAATAGCCAAACCTCTATCTTTTTTTTTGTCGTTAAAACTACCGAGATCAAACAAACATGCGTTCTACAATATATGGTATCATTAATCAAAGTCCCAGCAATACCCTTTTCAACTAATACCTAAAGAATACATTATATTCCATGTCTCATCTAACTTGGGGAGCAAAAATAAAATTACACCATGCCAACAGCATCCCGTATTCCCAAGCGGTCACCCATCCAAGTACTAACGGGACCCGACATAGCTTAACTTCCGGGAGCTGACGAGACCGGGTGAGTTCTATGTGGTGTGGCCGTTGACATCAATTCAGTCGCCATTACCCGACCATATTCGCCTCTAAATCTAGTTCTAATGCTTGCTTACTTTCTGTTCGAAATACACACCAACCTTAGCCAAACAAACGAGGACATATAAGTACATTTGTCAATGGACAACCGAATATAAAATTTGATAATATTTCCAAACGCCACTATTTTTGGCTAACTGTCATTTTTAATTTTCTCGTTCCGGGGATGTCCGATCAATGAGCCAACAATCCAAGTGTCATAAGGCTAACGATTGCTTCCCTTACTTAGCTTGCGTTGCATAAGGATCTCAGAGTCAGAGAGATTAGATAGAGCTGCCCGAAGAAACCACCAACGTACAAGCCTCTCGGCTGTGCCGTGCGCTTCGCGCTTTACTTAGCTTGCGTTGCATAAGGATCTCAGAGCCAGAGAGATTAGATAGAGCTGCCCGAAGAAACCACCAACGTACAAGCCTCTCGGCTGTGCCGTGCGCTTCGCGCACGGCGTTTCAAATATCTTTCAGCAACAAAGAGGTTGGAGGACGTCTAGTAGCCTCTCGGCTGTACTTTCTGTTCGAAATACACACCAACCTTAGCCAAACAAACGAGGACATATAAGTACATTTGTCAATGGACAACCGAATATAAAATTTGATAATATTTCCAAACGCCACTATTTTTGGCTAACTGTCATTTTTAATTTTCTCGTTCCGGGGATGTCCGATCAATGAGCCAACAATCCAAGTGTCATAAGGCTAACGATTGCTTCCCTTACTTAGCTTGCGTTGCATAAGGATCTCAGAGTCAGAGAGATTAGATAGAGCTGCCCGAAGAAACCACCAACGTACAAGCCTCTCGGCTGTGCCGTGCGCTTCGCGCTTTACTTAGCTTGCGTTGCATAAGGATCTCAGAGCCAGAGAGATTAGATAGAGCTGCCCGAAGAAACCACCAACGTACAAGCCTCTCGGCTGTACGTTAAAACGAGGACATATAAGTACATTTGTCAATGGACAACCGAATATAAAATTTGATAATATTTCCAAACGCCACTATTTTTGGCTAACTGTCATTTTTAATTTTCTCGTTCCGGGGATGTCCGATCAATGAGCCAACAATCCAAGTGTCATAAGGCTAACGATTGCTTCCCTTACTTAGCTTGCGTTGCATAAGGATCTCAGAGTCAGAGAGATTAGATAGAGCTGCCCGAAGAAACCACCAACGTACAAGCCTCTCGGCTGTGCCGTGCGCTTCGCGCTTTACTTAGCTTGCGTTGCATAAGGATCTCAGAGCCAGAGAGATTAGATAGAGCTGCCCGAAGAAACCACCAACGTACAAGCCTCTCGGCGTACAGCCGAGAGGCTACTAGACGTCCTCCAACCTCTTTGTTGCTGAAAGATATTTGAAACGCCGTGCGCGAAGCGCACGGCACAGCCGAGAGGCTTGTACGTTGGTGGTTTCTTCGGGCAGCTCTATCTAATCTCTCTGACTCTGAGATCCTTATGCAACGCAAGCTAAGTAAGGGAAGCAATCGTTAGCCTTATGACACTTGGATTGTTGGCTCATTGATCGGACATCCCCGGAACGAGAAAATTAAAAATGACAGTTAGCCAAAAATAGTGGCGTTTGGAAATATTATCAAATTTTATATTCGGTTGTCCATTGACAAATGTACTTATATGTCCTCGTTTGTTTGGCTAAGGTTGGTGTGTATTTCGAACAGAAAGTAAGCAAGCATTAGAACTAGATTTAGAGGCGAATATGGTCGGGTAATGGCGACTGAATTGATGTCAACGGCCACACCACATAGAACTCACCCGGTCTCGTCAGCTCCCGGAAGTTAAGCTATGTCGGGTCCCGTTAGTACTTGGATGGGTGACCGCTTGGGAATACGGGATGCTGTTGGCATGGTGTAATTTTATTTTTGCTCCCCAAGTTAGATGAGACATGGAATATAATGTATTCTTTAGGTATTAGTTGAAAAGGGTATTGCTGGGACTTTGATTAATGATACCATATATTGTAGAACGCATGTTTGTTTGATCTCGGTAGTTTTAACGACAAAAAAAAAGATAGAGGTTTGGCTATTTTGTTGAGGCTGTTGCATGACGCCCACTCACTGGCACGATCCCACTACTGCCGAACACGGGAACTTTTGGCTGCTAGGTTTCCCTCCTGACCCACTACGCTCCTCCTTAGCTAACCTGCACCTACTAGATTCCTCTAGCAGATCCATGCTGATGTCAAGCTTAGTGCGGGCACCTGATCAACATGCGGTATCACGAAACAGGGCTCCTAAACTCAAGCCATCCACTCTACCAAGCCTCCCCGAAGCAGGATTATAGGTGCACGCCAAACACCCAGCTGATAAATGGGCTCTCAATCGATAATACATTACTGTAATAAATTGATTTGATGAGCACGCGGATTCTTTATTGTGTCCAAAATTGGTCTCGTCACTTGTTCTATAACTATTAAAGAGCTTCTCGGTGTTTCAATAAATGAACAAAATGCAAGACCTGACAATGTATGTACTGTGTGCGTCAAGTATTGCAAATCTCAATTTAATATTCCGAAATATCGATCTATGCACTGTAATTTACGCCAAAGCTCATTGATCGTACAAACCTTATTTAGAGTTCTGCAAAATAACATTGCATTTAAGATCATACTTCACAGGATCATTTCTGTAGTATATCTTGACTTGTTTCCCACCAGAAACTTGTCTCCTTTCAACCCACGATGACGAGTTAAGACGCTGGTTTCTGAGCGTGAAACAGGCTGTGAGTGTAGCTGTCTCGACAGCATCAAACACAGTCATTGAGGACCGTTTCCGTTAAATCCATGTGAAATAGCGGAAGGAAACTAGCGTGTTCAGAGTGGTTGAGATGATAAAACAAATTTAAATTCTTGAAAATCTAAAGAGATACATCTTAATAATAATTCCAGGTATTCGTGTCCTTAAATCATCTGCTTGTATGGCAAAATAAATTGTGAAAGTGAGGTTGGTCAATTTGAGGATGTGTCATGACTTTATGATCGTATTGCATTCTTTTAGTTATTGTTATTTAATCATGATTAATTATCGTTCAGAGCTTTTGTCGTCACTGTCTTTTGTGGCTAACTGTCATTTTTAATTTTCTCGTTCCGGGGATGTCCGATCAATGAGCCAACAATCCAAGTGTCATAAGGCTAACGATTGCTTCCCTTACTTAGCTTGCGTTGCATAAGGATCTCAGAGTCAGAGAGATTAGATAGAGCTGCCCGAAGAAACCACCAACGTACAAGCCTCTCGGCTGTGCCGTGCGCTTCGCGCTTTACTTAGCTTGCGTTGCATAAGGATCTCAGAGCCAGAGAGATTAGATAGAGCTGCCCGAAGAAACCACCAACGTACAAGCCTCTCGGCTGTGCCGTGCGCTTCGCGCACGGCGTTTCAAATATCTTTCAGCAACAAAGAGGTTGGAGGACGTCTAGTAGCCTCTCGGCTGTACTTTCTGTTCGAAATACACACCAACCTTAGCCAAACAAACGAGGACATATAAGTACATTTGTCAATGGACAACCGAATATAAAATTTGATAATATTTCCAAACGCCACTATTTTTGGCTAACTGTCATTTTTAATTTTCTCGTTCCGGGGATGTCCGATCAATGAGCCAACAATCCAAGTGTCATAAGGCTAACGATTGCTTCCCTTACTTAGCTTGCGTTGCATAAGGATCTCAGAGTCAGAGAGATTAGATAGAGCTGCCCGAAGAAACCACCAACGTACAAGCCTCTCGGCTGTGCCGTGCGCTTCGCGCTTTACTTAGCTTGCGTTGCATAAGGATCTCAGAGCCAGAGAGATTAGATAGAGCTGCCCGAAGAAACCACCAACGTACAAGCCTCTCGGCTGTGCCGTGCGCTTCGCGCACGGCGTTTCAAATATCTTTCAGCAACAAAGAGGTTGGAGGACGTCTAGTAGCCTCTCGGCTGTGCCGTGCGCTTCGCGCACGGCGTTTCAAATATCTTTCAGCAACAAAGAGGTTGGAGGACGTCTAGTAGGCAATATCCAGTAAAAAATACGTTCCTTCCATTTTCAACTAATGCCAAAATAATACATTGTAGTCCATGTAGTATCACCCATCTTGGGAAGCACTTCAATTCAATTGGATTCACAAAAATAAAATAATTCCATGCCAACAGCATCCCGTATTCCCAAGCGGTCACCCATCCAAGTACTAACGGGACCCGACATAGCTTAACTTCCGGGAGCTGACGAGACCGGGTGAGTTCTATGTGGTATGGCCGTTGACATTAAACTAGACGCAATTACCCGACCATATTCGCCTCTAATCTATTACTTGTGCTTGAGATTTATCTTTTTGAAATACACACTAATCTTACCAAAACCACCGAAAAACTATCAGTTTGTCATTTTACAAATGTTGTCAGTATGTAGTAGTAGAATATCTTTGTTTCCGCATACAGACGTTTTTAATTTTTCATTTATTCAAAGTGCCCAATCAGAAGACCGGGCGTTAAAAAAATAAGTCATATAGACTCATCAATGCTCCTAACCACGGAAATCTTTAGTAAAAGGCGAAAGATTTATCCGGGTATTGATTAGAAACCAGAGTCAATAACAGTGGTATGCCTTGTATTTATATTCATTTCAAAATTTTGAAGTGCGCTTGTAAGGTTTTTTTTCGAAACATGCGTTTACATATCAAAATCCTTGTGCAATTCTTTATCAATGGGTACAGTTATTTTAAAGTAAATATCATGTATAAAGCTCGTTAACATGTTTTTGAACGAAACAGTTGTGCGCAGTGTTATTTTTGAAAAAAATGAACGATCTTTATGGTACAAGCCCAACACGTAGGTGGTGGGATCAGATGTTTACCCCGACATTCACCCTACAGCGGTTAACAATTTATTGAACTTCCCCTTTAAACATGGTGGAATCTTTTCACCTTGTCATTTGGAATCACCTTTTCAAATATTTTCCCCGTGTTCACAATGTTCCAACTGACTGATATTAATGGCCTTCAGCGAACGAATTAATCAGCCTTGTCTGACGTGCAATACCAACTAAATGGAAACAAAAATCACTTATACGATTTCACTTTCACCGTTTAATGTTATAAACACACTATGCAACACTCCAATTTTTCTAACTGACTGTAATTTTTTTTTTCTTGTACGCTGAAATGCTCCTGATGGAGCTATCAAAAATTGCCGACGACAAAGATTATTTCACTTCATCGTGGCGGGGTATTGGTTAAAGTTTTCAACTAGCAATAATCACACCTCGGGAGACCCTCATTGGTTATGATATTGCCACTGCGCAAAGCTAAATTATAATCAGAAAAGCAAGTCTACTTAAGCATTTGCTGAATTCGTTCTGCTTGGACGTGTTGGACCAACAATTTCGTTCAGAAATATTCATTTAGATTACCCTAGGCAAATTTTAATTTCCATCTCCCATTGGACTAATACCAACAGGGGACAGTTCATTACATACATGAAATAATTTTTGTCTTAATATCGGGTCAAATACTTGAAATTCTGTAAATGTGTATTTTTCTTCCATACATTTCAACAACTTCCTGCACACACAAAAAAAGGGAGGGGGAATTTCAGGTTTTCATTCCAAATTGTTTTTCACATTATGAACTATTGAAGTGAGCGAGCATTACTTTCCAACCAAACAAAATTTATAGTTAATCTGCGTGTTGACGTGAAAAATCAGTTTTCAGTGCCGTGACCAGGATTCGAACCTGGGTTACTACGGATTCATATCTAGTAGGTACCACAACGTAGGGTCCTAACCACTAGACGATCACGGCCAATCCATTGGCCATGATGATTTATATTAAAGTAGCTAAACATGAATTTCATTACTTTGTTGTTTCTTCCCAGAAAGAAAATCTGATGCTTCGCGTATTCCCAAGCGGTCAACCCTACCGTTTACTAACGGGACCAGATTTAGTTCAACTTCCGGCAGATGACAAGAATTTTTCTTACATTTATAGTGTGTTCAGGGAACGGCGCGAACGCAGTCCCCCACTACCAAAAATTGTACTCCCGAGTTAATCACATTTGGATTAATCGCAAGGGTCAGCCCATCCTTAGTGCAATGGAAAGGCCTCGCCCTGGAGGAACCACCTTGGTGATCATGGTTGCCTCTGAGCCAGGTAAGTATGATTGTGGATGCTTTTTCACTTTGTTTAATACTTTGTATACAGCAGAACAATATTGACAAAGAGTGTTCAAGTATTTGACTGACGTTTAGAGAATACCACCCACTTTCTTTCATCGACTTGAATTACGAACTCGAGCAAAATATAGTAAATAAAGCTCAGTATTTATTTCATGGTCTTGATCTTTGCAAATACTTTTCAAGAAACAAATTGCTTGTTTTTTTTCATTTGGTCGTCCAATTGGCAAATAAGAAAATAAGAAAATCGACTTTTCATATGAAAATACACGCATCTTCATATTTTAAAAAAAAACATCACATCGAAAGATGAACAGTACTAATTAGTTAACACAATCAAGTACGTATTTTTTTATGCTTTTCTTGATATTACGAAAAAAATACAATTAGAAAAAATTACAAACATGTCTACATGACAGTTTTGCAATTATACATGGTCTTTTATTATACGGTGCTAAGACAATTTCTGTTTTATTCAATATGTTCTCCCTCATAGAGGGTGAGCCGATCCCGGAGGTACTGCAATACCGGGTCAACCCGTGGCGGGAGCAGTGCAAGCACTGTATTCCCACCGTATGCCAAAAATCAGTTTAATATTCTGGGGTCCATTTGAACCCGTATCAGATATTAAGCTGATAAGAACAGATACTACACTTTGATCTTAGCCAAAAGGCCGAGAAGCGATAATGTTACAAGGATTACTGCCCAAAATAACCACTGAGGTTCAACACATTTCCGGTGGTGTACGAAGAATACTCATATCACTCAAAACATTCAAGAAATGCTATAAAATATTGAGTTGTTCATTTTTCCAGACGCGACCACTTGATGCTTATAAAGTTCATTTTCATTTGTTTTATTATGCTCATACTGTATTAAGGGAGATACAATTTACGCTGAAGGCGTTGCAAATTTTACTCTCGTTATCACACTAGGTCCTTTTTTTTCAGAATATGGCTTTGCCACGCCACCTGACGACAAAAGCTCTGAACGATAATTAATCATGATTAAATAACAATAACTAAAAGAATGCAATACGATCATAAAGTCATGACACATCCTCAAATTGACCAACCTCACTTTCACAATTTATTTTGCCATACAAGCAGATGATTTAAGGACACGAATACCTGGAATTATTATTAAGATGTATCTCTTTAGATTTTCAAGAATTTAAATTTGTTTTATCATCTCAACCACTCTGAACACGCTAGTTTCCTTCCGCTATTTCACATGGATTTAACGGAAACGGTCCTCAATGACTGTGTTTGATGCTGTCGAGACAGCTACACTCACAGCCTGTTTCACGCTCAGAAACCAGCGTCTTAACTCGTCATCGTGGGTTGAAAGGAGACAAGTTTCTGGTGGGAAACAAGTCAAGATATACTACAGAAATGATCCTGTGAAGTATGATCTTAAATGCAATGTTATTTTGCAGAACTCTAAATAAGGTTTGTACGATCAATGAGCTTTGGCGTAAATTACAGTGCATAGATCGATATTTCGGAATATTAAATTGAGATTTGCAATACTTGACGCACACAGTACATACATTGTCAGGTCTTGCATTTTGTTCATTTATTGAAACACCGAGAAGCTCTTTAATAGTTATAGAACAAGTGACGAGACCAATTTTGGACACAATAAAGAATCCGCGTGCTCATCAAATCAATTTATTACAGTAATGTATTATCGATTGAGAGCCCATTTATCAGCTGGGTGTTTGGCGTGCACCTATAATCCTGCTTCGGGGAGGCTTGGTAGAGTGGATGGCTTGAGTTTAGGAGCCCTGTTTCGTGATACCGCATGTTGATCAGGTGCCCGCACTAAGCTTGACATCAGCATGGATCTGCTAGAGGAATCTAGTAGGTGCAGGTTAGCTAAGGAGGAGCGTAGTGGGTCAGGAGGGAAACCTAGCAGCCAAAAGTTCCCGTGTTCGGCAGTAGTGGGATCGTGCCAGTGAGTGGGCGTCATGCAACAGCCTCAACAAAATAGCCAAACCTCTATCTTTTTTTTTGTCGTTAAAACTACCGAGATCAAACAAACATGCGTTCTACAATATATGGTATCATTAATCAAAGTCCCAGCAATACCCTTTTCAACTAATACCTAAAGAATACATTATATTCCATGTCTCATCTAACTTGGGGAGCAAAAATAAAATTACACCATGCCAACAGCATCCCGTATTCCCAAGCGGTCACCCATCCAAGTACTAACGGGACCCGACATAGCTTAACTTCCGGGAGCTGACGAGACCGGGTGAGTTCTATGTGGTGTGGCCGTTGACATCAATTCAGTCGCCATTACCCGACCATATTCGCCTCTAAATCTAGTTCTAATGCTTGCTTACTTTCTGTTCGAAATACACACCAACCTTAGCCAAACAAACGAGGACATATAAGTACATTTGTCAATGGACAACCGAATATAAAATTTGATAATATTTCCAAACGCCACTATTTTTGGCTAACTGTCATTTTTAATTTTCTCGTTCCGGGGATGTCCGATCAATGAGCCAACAATCCAAGTGTCATAAGGCTAACGATTGCTTCCCTTACTTAGCTTGCGTTGCATAAGGATCTCAGAGTCAGAGAGATTAGATAGAGCTGCCCGAAGAAACCACCAACGTACAAGCCTCTCGGCTGTGCCGTGCGCTTCGCGCTTTACTTAGCTTGCGTTGCATAAGGATCTCAGAGCCAGAGAGATTAGATAGAGCTGCCCGAAGAAACCACCAACGTACAAGCCTCTCGGCGTACAGCCGAGAGGCTACTAGACGTCCTCCAACCTCTTTGTTGCTGAAAGATATTTGAAACGCCGTGCGCGAAGCGCACGGCACAGCCGAGAGGCTTATACGTTGGTGGTTTCTTCGGGCAGCTCTATCTAATCTCTCTGGCTCTGAGATCCTTATGCAACGCAAGCTAAGTAAAGCGCGAAGCGCACGGCACAGCCGAGAGGCTTGTACGTTGGTGGTTTCTTCGGGCAGCTCTATCTAATCTCTCTGACTCTGAGATCCTTATGCAACGCAAGCTAAGTAAGGGAAGCAATCGTTAGCCTTATGACACTTGGATTGTTGGCTCATTGATCGGACATCCCCGGAACGAGAAAATTAAAAATGACAGTTAGCCACAAAAGACAGTGACGACAAAAGCTCTGAACGATAATTAATCATGATTAAATAACAATAACTAAAAGAATGCAATACGATCATAAAGTCATGACACATCCTCAAATTGACCAACCTCACTTTCACAATTTATTTTGCCATACAAGCAGATGATTTAAGGACACGAATACCTGGAATTATTATTAAGATGTATCTCTTTAGATTTTCAAGAATTTAAATTTGTTTTATCATCTCAACCACTCTGAACACGCTAGTTTCCTTCCGCTATTTCACATGGATTTAACGGAAACGGTCCTCAATGACTGTGTTTGATGCTGTCGAGACAGCTACACTCACAGCCTGTTTCACGCTCAGAAACCAGCGTCTTAACTCGTCATCGTGGGTTGAAAGGAGACAAGTTTCTGGTGGGAAACAAGTCAAGATATACTACAGAAATGATCCTGTGAAGTATGATCTTAAATGCAATGTTATTTTGCAGAACTCTAAATAAGGTTTGTACGATCAATGAGCTTTGGCGTAAATTACAGTGCATAGATCGATATTTCGGAATATTAAATTGAGATTTGCAATACTTGACGCACACAGTACATACATTGTCAGGTCTTGCATTTTGTTCATTTATTGAAACACCGAGAAGCTCTTTAATAGTTATAGAACAAGTGACGAGACCAATTTTGGACACAATAAAGAATCCGCGTGCTCATCAAATCAATTTATTACAGTAATGTATTATCGATTGAGAGCCCATTTATCAGCTGGGTGTTTGGCGTGCACCTATAATCCTGCTTCGGGGAGGCTTGGTAGAGTGGATGGCTTGAGTTTAGGAGCCCTGTTTCGTGATACCGCATGTTGATCAGGTGCCCGCACTAAGCTTGACATCAGCATGGATCTGCTAGAGGAATCTAGTAGGTGCAGGTTAGCTAAGGAGGAGCGTAGTGGGTCAGGAGGGAAACCTAGCAGCCAAAAGTTCCCGTGTTCGGCAGTAGTGGGATCGTGCCAGTGAGTGGGCGTCATGCAACAGCCTCAACAAAATAGCCAAACCTCTATCTTTTTTTTTGTCGTTAAAACTACCGAGATCAAACAAACATGCGTTCTACAATATATGGTATCATTAATCAAAGTCCCAGCAATACCCTTTTCAACTAATACCTAAAGAATACATTATATTCCATGTCTCATCTAACTTGGGGAGCAAAAATAAAATTACACCATGCCAACAGCATCCCGTATTCCCAAGCGGTCACCCATCCAAGTACTAACGGGACCCGACATAGCTTAACTTCCGGGAGCTGACGAGACCGGGTGAGTTCTATGTGGTGTGGCCGTTGACATCAATTCAGTCGCCATTACCCGACCATATTCGCCTCTAAATCTAGTTCTAATGCTTGCTTACTTTCTGTTCGAAATACACACCAACCTTAGCCAAACAAACGAGGACATATAAGTACATTTGTCAATGGACAACCGAATATAAAATTTGATAATATTTCCAAACGCCACTATTTTTGGCTAACTGTCATTTTTAATTTTCTCGTTCCGGGGATGTCCGATCAATGAGCCAACAATCCAAGTGTCATAAGGCTAACGATTGCTTCCCTTACTTAGCTTGCGTTGCATAAGGATCTCAGAGTCAGAGAGATTAGATAGAGCTGCCCGAAGAAACCACCAACGTACAAGCCTCTCGGCTGTGCCGTGCGCTTCGCGCTTTACTTAGCTTGCGTTGCATAAGGATCTCAGAGCCAGAGAGATTAGATAGAGCTGCCCGAAGAAACCACCAACGTACAAGCCTCTCGGCGTACAGCCGAGAGGCTACTAGACGTCCTCCAACCTCTTTGTTGCTGAAAGATATTTGAAACGCCGTGCGCGAAGCGCACGGCACAGCCGAGAGGCTTGTACGTTGGTGGTTTCTTCGGGCAGCTCTATCTAATCTCTCTGGCTCTGAGATCCTTATGCAACGCAAGCTAAGTAAAGCGCGAAGCGCACGGCACAGCCGAGAGGCTTGTACGTTGGTGGTTTCTTCGGGCAGCTCTATCTAATCTCTCTGACTCTGAGATCCTTATGCAACGCAAGCTAAGTAAGGGAAGCAATCGTTAGCCTTATGACACTTGGATTGTTGGCTCATTGATCGGACATCCCCGGAACGAGAAAATTAAAAATGACAGTTAGCCACAAAAGACAGTGACGACAAAAGCTCTGAACGATAATTAATCATGATTAAATAACAATAACTAAAAGAATGCAATACGATCATAAAGTCATGACACATCCTCAAATTGACCAACCTCACTTTCACAATTTATTTTGCCATACAAGCAGATGATTTAAGGACACGAATACCTGGAATTATTATTAAGATGTATCTCTTTAGATTTTCAAGAATTTAAATTTGTTTTATCATCTCAACCACTCTGAACACGCTAGTTTCCTTCCGCTATTTCACATGGATTTAACGGAAACGGTCCTCAATGACTGTGTTTGATGCTGTCGAGACAGCTACACTCACAGCCTGTTTCACGCTCAGAAACCAGCGTCTTAACTCGTCATCGTGGGTTGAAAGGAGACAAGTTTCTGGTGGGAAACAAGTCAAGATATACTACAGAAATGATCCTGTGAAGTATGATCTTAAATGCAATGTTATTTTGCAGAACTCTAAATAAGGTTTGTACGATCAATGAGCTTTGGCGTAAATTACAGTGCATAGATCGATATTTCGGAATATTAAATTGAGATTTGCAATACTTGACGCACACAGTACATACATTGTCAGGTCTTGCATTTTGTTCATTTATTGAAACACCGAGAAGCTCTTTAATAGTTATAGAACAAGTGACGAGACCAATTTTGGACACAATAAAGAATCCGCGTGCTCATCAAATCAATTTATTACAGTAATGTATTATCGATTGAGAGCCCATTTATCAGCTGGGTGTTTGGCGTGCACCTATAATCCTGCTTCGGGGAGGCTTGGTAGAGTGGATGGCTTGAGTTTAGGAGCCCTGTTTCGTGATACCGCATGTTGATCAGGTGCCCGCACTAAGCTTGACATCAGCATGGATCTGCTAGAGGAATCTAGTAGGTGCAGGTTAGCTAAGGAGGAGCGTAGTGGGTCAGGAGGGAAACCTAGCAGCCAAAAGTTCCCGTGTTCGGCAGTAGTGGGATCGTGCCAGTGAGTGGGCGTCATGCAACAGCCTCAACAAAATAGCCAAACCTCTATCTTTTTTTTTGTCGTTAAAACTACCGAGATCAAACAAACATGCGTTCTACAATATATGGTATCATTAATCAAAGTCCCAGCAATACCCTTTTCAACTAATACCTAAAGAATACATTATATTCCATGTCTCATCTAACTTGGGGAGCAAAAATAAAATTACACCATGCCAACAGCATCCCGTATTCCCAAGCGGTCACCCATCCAAGTACTAACGGGACCCGACATAGCTTAACTTCCGGGAGCTGACGAGACCGGGTGAGTTCTATGTGGTGTGGCCGTTGACATCAATTCAGTCGCCATTACCCGACCATATTCGCCTCTAAATCTAGTTCTAATGCTTGCTTACTTTCTGTTCGAAATACACACCAACCTTAGCCAAACAAACGAGGACATATAAGTACATTTGTCAATGGACAACCGAATATAAAATTTGATAATATTTCCAAACGCCACTATTTTTGGCTAACTGTCATTTTTAATTTTCTCGTTCCGGGGATGTCCGATCAATGAGCCAACAATCCAAGTGTCATAAGGCTAACGATTGCTTCCCTTACTTAGCTTGCGTTGCATAAGGATCTCAGAGTCAGAGAGATTAGATAGAGCTGCCCGAAGAAACCACCAACGTACAAGCCTCTCGGCTGTGCCGTGCGCTTCGCGCTTTACTTAGCTTGCGTTGCATAAGGATCTCAGAGCCAGAGAGATTAGATAGAGCTGCCCGAAGAAACCACCAACGTACAAGCCTCTCGGCTGTGCCGTGCGCTTCGCGCACGGCGTTTCAAATATCTTTCAGCAACAAAGAGGTTGGAGGACGTCTAGTAGCCTCTCGGCTGTACTTTCTGTTCGAAATACACACCAACCTTAGCCAAACAAACGAGGACATATAAGTACATTTGTCAATGGACAACCGAATATAAAATTTGATAATATTTCCAAACGCCACTATTTTTGGCTAACTGTCATTTTTAATTTTCTCGTTCCGGGGATGTCCGATCAATGAGCCAACAATCCAAGTGTCATAAGGCTAACGATTGCTTCCCTTACTTAGCTTGCGTTGCATAAGGATCTCAGAGTCAGAGAGATTAGATAGAGCTGCCCGAAGAAACCACCAACGTACAAGCCTCTCGGCTGTGCCGTGCGCTTCGCGCTTTACTTAGCTTGCGTTGCATAAGGATCTCAGAGCCAGAGAGATTAGATAGAGCTGCCCGAAGAAACCACCAACGTACAAGCCTCTCGGCTGTACGTTAAAACGAGGACATATAAGTACATTTGTCAATGGACAACCGAATATAAAATTTGATAATATTTCCAAACGCCACTATTTTTGGCTAACTGTCATTTTTAATTTTCTCGTTCCGGGGATGTCCGATCAATGAGCCAACAATCCAAGTGTCATAAGGCTAACGATTGCTTCCCTTACTTAGCTTGCGTTGCATAAGGATCTCAGAGTCAGAGAGATTAGATAGAGCTGCCCGAAGAAACCACCAACGTACAAGCCTCTCGGCTGTGTCGTGCGCTTCGCGCTTTACTTAGCTTGCGTTGCATAAGGATCTCAGAGCCAGAGAGATTAGATAGAGCTGCCCGAAGAAACCACCAACGTACAAGCCTCTCGGCTGTACGTTAAAACGAGGACATATAAGTACATTTGTCAATGGACAACCGAATATAAAATTTGATAATATTTCCAAACGCCACTATTTTTGGCTAACTGTCATTTTTAATTTTCTCGTTCCGGGGATGTCCGATCAATGAGCCAACAATCCAAGTGTCATAAGGCTAACGATTGCTTCCCTTACTTAGCTTGCGTTGCATAAGGATCTCAGAGTCAGAGAGATTAGATAGAGCTGCCCGAAGAAACCACCAACGTACAAGCCTCTCGGCTGTGCCGTGCGCTTCGCGCTTTACTTAGCTTGCGTTGCATAAGGATCTCAGAGCCAGAGAGATTAGATAGAGCTGCCCGAAGAAACCACCAACGTACAAGCCTCTCGGCTGTGCCGTGCGCTTCGCGCACGGCGTTTCAAATATCTTTCAGCAACAAAGAGGTTGGAGGACGTCTAGTAGCCTCTCGGCTGTACTTTCTGTTCGAAATACACACCAACCTTAGCCAAACAAACGAGGACATATAAGTACATTTGTCAATGGACAACCGAATATAAAATTTGATAATATTTCCAAACGCCACTATTTTTGGCTAACTGTCATTTTTAATTTTCTCGTTCCGGGGATGTCCGATCAATGAGCCAACAATCCAAGTGTCATAAGGCTAACGATTGCTTCCCTTACTTAGCTTGCGTTGCATAAGGATCTCAGAGTCAGAGAGATTAGATAGAGCTGCCCGAAGAAACCACCAACGTACAAGCCTCTCGGCTGTGCCGTGCGCTTCGCGCTTTACTTAGCTTGCGTTGCATAAGGATCTCAGAGCCAGAGAGATTAGATAGAGCTGCCCGAAGAAACCACCAACGTACAAGCCTCTCGGCTGTGCCGTGCGCTTCGCGCACGGCGTTTCAAATATCTTTCAGCAACAAAGAGGTTGGAGGACGTCTAGTAGCCTCTCGGCTGTACTTTCTGTTCGAAATACACACCAACCTTAGCCAAACAAACGAGGACATATAAGTACATTTGTCAATGGACAACCGAATATAAAATTTGATAATATTTCCAAACGCCACTATTTTTGGCTAACTGTCATTTTTAATTTTCTCGTTCCGGGGATGTCCGATCAATGAGCCAACAATCCAAGTGTCATAAGGCTAACGATTGCTTCCCTTACTTAGCTTGCGTTGCATAAGGATCTCAGAGTCAGAGAGATTAGATAGAGCTGCCCGAAGAAACCACCAACGTACAAGCCTCTCGGCTGTGCCGTGCGCTTCGCGCTTTACTTAGCTTGCGTTGCATAAGGATCTCAGAGCCAGAGAGATTAGATAGAGCTGCCCGAAGAAACCACCAACGTACAAGCCTCTCGGCTGTGCCGTGCGCTTCGCGCACGGCGTTTCAAATATCTTTCAGCAACAAAGAGGTTGGAGGACGTCTAGTAGCCTCTCGGCTGTGCCGTGCGCTTCGCGCACGGCGTTTCAAATATCTTTCAGCAACAAAGAGGTTGGAGGACGTCTAGTAGGCAATATCCAGTAAAAAATACGTTCCTTCCATTTTCAACTAATGCCAAAATAATACATTGTAGTCCATGTAGTATCACCCATCTTGGGAAGCACTTCAATTCAATTGGATTCACAAAAATAAAATAATTCCATGCCAACAGCATCCCGTATTCCCAAGCGGTCACCCATCCAAGTACTAACGGGACCCGACATAGCTTAACTTCCGGGAGCTGACGAGACCGGGTGAGTTCTATGTGGTATGGCCGTTGACATTAAACTAGACGCAATTACCCGACCATATTCGCCTCTAATCTATTACTTGTGCTTGAGATTTATCTTTTTGAAATACACACTAATCTTACCAAAACCACCGAAAAACTATCAGTTTGTCATTTTACAAATGTTGTCAGTATGTAGTAGTAGAATATCTTTGTTTCCGCATACAGACGTTTTTAATTTTTCATTTATTCAAAGTGCCCAATCAGAAGACCGGGCGTTAAAAAAATAAGTCATATAGACTCATCAATGCTCCTAACCACGGAAATCTTTAGTAAAAGGCGAAAGATTTATCCGGGTATTGATTAGAAACCAGAGTAAATAACAGTGGTATGCCTTGTATTTATATTCATTTCAAAATTTTGAAGTGCGCTTGTAAGGTTTTTTTTCGAAACATGCGTTTACATATCAAAATCCTTGTGCAATTCTTTATCAATGGGTACAGTTATTTTAAAGTAAATATCATGTATAAAGCTCGTTAACATGTTTTTGAACGAAACAGTTGTGCGCAGTGTTATTTTTGAAAAAAATGAACGATCTTTATGGTACAAGCCCAACACGTAGGTGGTGGGATCAGATGTTTACCCCGACATTCACCCTACAGCGGTTAACAATTTATTGAACTTCCCCTTTAAACATGGTGGAATCTTTTCACCTTGTCATTTGGAATCACCTTTTCAAATATTTTCCCCGTGTTCACAATGTTCCAACTGACTGATATTAATGGCCTTCAGCGAACGAATTAATCAGCCTTGTCTGACGTGCAATACCAACTAAATGGAAACAAAAATCACTTATACGATTTCACTTTCACCGTTTAATGTTATAAACACACTATGCAACACTCCAATTTTTCTAACTGACTGTAATTTTTTTTTTCTTGTACGCTGAAATGCTCCTGATGGAGCTATCAAAAATTGCCGACGACAAAGATTATTTCACTTCATCGTGGCGGGGTATTGGTTAAAGTTTTCAACTAGCAATAATCACACCTCGGGAGACCCTCATTGGTTATGATATTGCCACTGCGCAAAGCTAAATTATAATCAGAAAAGCAAGTCTACTTAAGCATTTGCTGAATTCGTTCTGCTTGGACGTGTTGGACCAACAATTTCGTTCAGAAATATTCATTTAGATTACCCTAGGCAAATTTTAATTTCCATCTCCCATTGGACTAATACCAACAGGGGACAGTTCATTACATACATGAAATAATTTTTGTCTTAATATCGGGTCAAATACTTGAAATTCTGTAAATGTGTATTTTTCTTCCATACATTTCAACAACTTCCTGCACACACAAAAAAAGGGAGGGGGAATTTCAGGTTTTCATTCCAAATTGTTTTTCACATTATGAACTATTGAAGTGAGCGAGCATTACTTTCCAACCAAACAAAATTTATAGTTAATCTGCGTGTTGACGTGAAAAATCAGTTTTCAGTGCCGTGACCAGGATTCGAACCTGGGTTACTACGGATTCATATCTAGTAGGTACCACAACGTAGGGTCCTAACCACTAGACGATCACGGCCAATCCATTGGCCATGATGATTTATATTAAAGTAGCTAAACATGAATTTCATTACTTTGTTGTTTCTTCCCAGAAAGAAAATCTGATGCTTCGCGTATTCCCAAGCGGTCAACCCTACCGTTTACTAACGGGACCAGATTTAGTTCAACTTCCGGCAGATGACAAGAATTTTTCTTACATTTATAGTGTGTTCAGGGAACGGCGCGAACGCAGTCCCCCACTACCAAAAATTGTACTCCCGAGTTAATCACATTTGGATTAATCGCAAGGGTCAGCCCATCCTTAGTGCAATGGAAAGGCCTCGCCCTGGAGGAACCACCTTGGTGATCATGGTTGCCTCTGAGCCAGGTAAGTATGATTGTGGATGCTTTTTCACTTTGTTTAATACTTTGTATACAGCAGAACAATATTGACAAAGAGTGTTCAAGTATTTGACTGACGTTTAGAGAATACCACCCACTTTCTTTCATCGACTTGAATTACGAACTCGAGCAAAATATAGTAAATAAAGCTCAGTATTTATTTCATGGTCTTGATCTTTGCAAATACTTTTCAAGAAACAAATTGCTTGTTTTTTTTCATTTGGTCGTCCAATTGGCAAATAAGAAAATAAGAAAATCGACTTTTCATATGAAAATACACGCATCTTCATATTTTAAAAAAAAACATCACATCGAAAGATGAACAGTACTAATTAGTTAACACAATCAAGTACGTATTTTTTTATGCTTTTCTTGATATTACGAAAAAAATACAATTAGAAAAAATTACAAACATGTCTACATGACAGTTTTGCAATTATACATGGTCTTTTATTATACGGTGCTAAGACAATTTCTGTTTTATTCAATATGTTCTCCCTCATAGAGGGTGAGCCGATCCCGGAGGTACTGCAATACCGGGTCAACCCGTGGCGGGAGCAGTGCAAGCACTGTATTCCCACCGTATGCCAAAAATCAGTTTAATATTCTGGGGTCCATTTGAACCCGTATCAGATATTAAGCTGATAAGAACAGATACTACACTTTGATCTTAGCCAAAAGGCCGAGAAGCGATAATGTTACAAGGATTACTGCCCAAAATAACCACTGAGGTTCAACACATTTCCGGTGGTGTACGAAGAATACTCATATCACTCAAAACATTCAAGAAATGCTATAAAATATTGAGTTGTTCATTTTTCCAGACGCGACCACTTGATGCTTATAAAGTTCATTTTCATTTGTTTTATTATGCTCATACTGTATTAAGGGAGATACAATTTACGCTGAAGGCGTTGCAAATTTTACTCTCGTTATCACACTAGGTCCTTTTTTTTCAGAATATGGCTTTGCCACGCCACCTGACGACAAAAGCTCTGAACGATAATTAATCATGATTAAATAACAATAACTAAAAGAATGCAATACGATCATAAAGTCATGACACATCCTCAAATTGACCAACCTCACTTTCACAATTTATTTTGCCATACAAGCAGATGATTTAAGGACACGAATACCTGGAATTATTATTAAGATGTATCTCTTTAGATTTTCAAGAATTTAAATTTGTTTTATCATCTCAACCACTCTGAACACGCTAGTTTCCTTCCGCTATTTCACATGGATTTAACGGAAACGGTCCTCAATGACTGTGTTTGATGCTGTCGAGACAGCTACACTCACAGCCTGTTTCACGCTCAGAAACCAGCGTCTTAACTCGTCATCGTGGGTTGAAAGGAGACAAGTTTCTGGTGGGAAACAAGTCAAGATATACTACAGAAATGATCCTGTGAAGTATGATCTTAAATGCAATGTTATTTTGCAGAACTCTAAATAAGGTTTGTACGATCAATGAGCTTTGGCGTAAATTACAGTGCATAGATCGATATTTCGGAATATTAAATTGAGATTTGCAATACTTGACGCACACAGTACATACATTGTCAGGTCTTGCATTTTGTTCATTTATTGAAACACCGAGAAGCTCTTTAATAGTTATAGAACAAGTGACGAGACCAATTTTGGACACAATAAAGAATCCGCGTGCTCATCAAATCAATTTATTACAGTAATGTATTATCGATTGAGAGCCCATTTATCAGCTGGGTGTTTGGCGTGCACCTATAATCCTGCTTCGGGGAGGCTTGGTAGAGTGGATGGCTTGAGTTTAGGAGCCCTGTTTCGTGATACCGCATGTTGATCAGGTGCCCGCACTAAGCTTGACATCAGCATGGATCTGCTAGAGGAATCTAGTAGGTGCAGGTTAGCTAAGGAGGAGCGTAGTGGGTCAGGAGGGAAACCTAGCAGCCAAAAGTTCCCGTGTTCGGCAGTAGTGGGATCGTGCCAGTGTGTGGGCGTCATGCAACAGCCTCAACAAAATAGCCAAACCTCTATCTTTTTTTTTGTCGTTAAAACTACCGAGATCAAACAAACATGCGTTCTACAATATATGGTATCATTAATCAAAGTCCCAGCAATACCCTTTTCAACTAATACCTAAAGAATACATTATATTCCATGTCTCATCTAACTTGGGGAGCAAAAATAAAATTACACCATGCCAACAGCATCCCGTATTCCCAAGCGGTCACCCATCCAAGTACTAACGGGACCCGACATAGCTTAACTTCCGGGAGCTGACGAGACCGGGTGAGTTCTATGTGGTGTGGCCGTTGACATCAATTCAGTCGCCATTACCCGACCATATTCGCCTCTAAATCTAGTTCTAATGCTTGCTTACTTTCTGTTCGAAATACACACCAACCTTAGCCAAACAAACGAGGACATATAAGTACATTTGTCAATGGACAACCGAATATAAAATTTGATAATATTTCCAAACGCCACTATTTTTGGCTAACTGTCATTTTTAATTTTCTCGTTCCGGGGATGTCCGATCAATGAGCCAACAATCCAAGTGTCATAAGGCTAACGATTGCTTCCCTTACTTAGCTTGCGTTGCATAAGGATCTCAGAGTCAGAGAGATTAGATAGAGCTGCCCGAAGAAACCACCAACGTACAAGCCTCTCGGCTGTGCCGTGCGCTTCGCGCTTTACTTAGCTTGCGTTGCATAAGGATCTCAGAGCCAGAGAGATTAGATAGAGCTGCCCGAAGAAACCACCAACGTACAAGCCTCTCGGCTGTGCCGTGCGCTTCGCGCACGGCGTTTCAAATATCTTTCAGCAACAAAGAGGTTGGAGGACGTCTAGTAGCCTCTCGGCTGTACTTTCTGTTCGAAATACACACCAACCTTAGCCAAACAAACGAGGACATATAAGTACATTTGTCAATGGACAACCGAATATAAAATTTGATAATATTTCCAAACGCCACTATTTTTGGCTAACTGTCATTTTTAATTTTCTCGTTCCGGGGATGTCCGATCAATGAGCCAACAATCCAAGTGTCATAAGGCTAACGATTGCTTCCCTTACTTAGCTTGCGTTGCATAAGGATCTCAGAGTCAGAGAGATTAGATAGAGCTGCCCGAAGAAACCACCAACGTACAAGCCTCTCGGCTGTGCCGTGCGCTTCGCGCTTTACTTAGCTTGCGTTGCATAAGGATCTCAGAGCCAGAGAGATTAGATAGAGCTGCCCGAAGAAACCACCAACGTACAAGCCTCTCGGCGTACAGCCGAGAGGCTACTAGACGTCCTCCAACCTCTTTGTTGCTGAAAGATATTTGAAACGCCGTGCGCGAAGCGCACGGCACAGCCGAGAGGCTTGTACGTTGGTGGTTTCTTCGGGCAGCTCTATCTAATCTCTCTGGCTCTGAGATCCTTATGCAACGCAAGCTAAGTAAAGCGCGAAGCGCACGGCACAGCCGAGAGGCTTGTACGTTGGTGGTTTCTTCGGGCAGCTCTATCTAATCTCTCTGACTCTGAGATCCTTATGCAACGCAAGCTAAGTAAGGGAAGCAATCGTTAGCCTTATGACACTTGGATTGTTGGCTCATTGATCGGACATCCCCGGAACGAGAAAATTAAAAATGACAGTTAGCCACAAAAGACAGTGACGACAAAAGCTCTGAACGATAATTAATCATGATTAAATAACAATAACTAAAAGAATGCAATACGATCATAAAGTCATGACACATCCTCAAATTGACCAACCTCACTTTCACAATTTATTTTGCCATACAAGCAGATGATTTAAGGACACGAATACCTGGAATTATTATTAAGATGTATCTCTTTAGATTTTCAAGAATTTAAATTTGTTTTATCATCTCAACCACTCTGAACACGCTAGTTTCCTTCCGCTATTTCACATGGATTTAACGGAAACGGTCCTCAATGACTGTGTTTGATGCTGTCGAGACAGCTACACTCACAGCCTGTTTCACGCTCAGAAACCAGCGTCTTAACTCGTCATCGTGGGTTGAAAGGAGACAAGTTTCTGGTGGGAAACAAGTCAAGATATACTACAGAAATGATCCTGTGAAGTATGATCTTAAATGCAATGTTATTTTGCAGAACTCTAAATAAGGTTTGTACGATCAATGAGCTTTGGCGTAAATTACAGTGCATAGATCGATATTTCGGAATATTAAATTGAGATTTGCAATACTTGACGCACACAGTACATACATTGTCAGGTCTTGCATTTTGTTCATTTATTGAAACACCGAGAAGCTCTTTAATAGTTATAGAACAAGTGACGAGACCAATTTTGGACACAATAAAGAATCCGCGTGCTCATCAAATCAATTTATTACAGTAATGTATTATCGATTGAGAGCCCATTTATCAGCTGGGTGTTTGGCGTGCACCTATAATCCTGCTTCGGGGAGGCTTGGTAGAGTGGATGGCTTGAGTTTAGGAGCCCTGTTTCGTGATACCGCATGTTGATCAGGTGCCCGCACTAAGCTTGACATCAGCATGGATCTGCTAGAGGAATCTAGTAGGTGCAGGTTAGCTAAGGAGGAGCGTAGTGGGTCAGGAGGGAAACCTAGCAGCCAAAAGTTCCCGTGTTCGGCAGTAGTGGGATCGTGCCAGTGAGTGGGCGTCATGCAACAGCCTCAACAAAATAGCCAAACCTCTATCTTTTTTTTTGTCGTTAAAACTACCGAGATCAAACAAACATGCGTTCTACAATATATGGTATCATTAATCAAAGTCCCAGCAATACCCTTTTCAACTAATACCTAAAGAATACATTATATTCCATGTCTCATCTAACTTGGGGAGCAAAAATAAAATTACACCATGCCAACAGCATCCCGTATTCCCAAGCGGTCACCCATCCAAGTACTAACGGGACCCGACATAGCTTAACTTCCGGGAGCTGACGAGACCGGGTGAGTTCTATGTGGTGTGGCCGTTGACATCAATTCAGTCGCCATTACCCGACCATATTCGCCTCTAAATCTAGTTCTAATGCTTGCTTACTTTCTGTTCGAAATACACACCAACCTTAGCCAAACAAACGAGGACATATAAGTACATTTGTCAATGGACAACCGAATATAAAATTTGATAATATTTCCAAACGCCACTATTTTTGGCTAACTGTCATTTTTAATTTTCTCGTTCCGGGGATGTCCGATCAATGAGCCAACAATCCAAGTGTCATAAGGCTAACGATTGCTTCCCTTACTTAGCTTGCGTTGCATAAGGATCTCAGAGTCAGAGAGATTAGATAGAGCTGCCCGAAGAAACCACCAACGTACAAGCCTCTCGGCTGTGCCGTGCGCTTCGCGCTTTACTTAGCTTGCGTTGCATAAGGATCTCAGAGCCAGAGAGATTAGATAGAGCTGCCCGAAGAAACCACCAACGTACAAGCCTCTCGGCGTACAGCCGAGAGGCTACTAGACGTCCTCCAACCTCTTTGTTGCTGAAAGATATTTGAAACGCCGTGCGCGAAGCGCACGGCACAGCCGAGAGGCTTGTACGTTGGTGGTTTCTTCGGGCAGCTCTATCTAATCTCTCTGGCTCTGAGATCCTTATGCAACGCAAGCTAAGTAAAGCGCGAAGCGCACGGCACAGCCGAGAGGCTTGTACGTTGGTGGTTTCTTCGGGCAGCTCTATCTAATCTCTCTGACTCTGAGATCCTTATGCAACGCAAGCTAAGTAAGGGAAGCAATCGTTAGCCTTATGACACTTGGATTGTTGGCTCATTGATCGGACATCCCCG